>NC_136267.1:21739964-21794964 GCF_964187855.1 Myxine glutinosa | reverse complement strand
GCTGCTGCAGAACATATCACCTTACCCGCTGCAACAAGCCATGCATAGTAAAGTAAAGTGCCAAATACATGCCACAGTCACATGTGAAGCCGTGAGTAATTTGTGGATGGGCGACAGTCTCCAGGATGTTCCAAGGTGTCCCATTGTGCTTCAGTTGGGTTTACGTCACAACTCTAGGGTGGACGCCGCTCATTATTCAAATGACACACACAAACATGTTTGAAAGGTTAATTTAGCATTTACCTGTGCTGGCCCAAAACTTTTGGAGAAAAGTAAAATGTTCACTTCCCTTCTCGAAAAGTGCAGTCCTCTAACCCGGTTTGTTAGGTTTATTTTGTGTGTCCTCCTGTGGTCCCTCTTAGTACGGTCCTCCACAACTAAAATGCTAAAAAAAATGCTCGGTCCTCTTCATTGATCAGTCTCGTGAGATCTCCGGTCAGTAGGATGTGGGATACAACGACAAAATTTTGACTTCCTTCTTTGCAAATTGGTACAACCCCATGAAACAATATAATTTAAGACATTTTGTCAACCACATGTTTTGCAACATGAATCATTAGGTAAATTGTAGAAACCTTTGTTTAAAATAACATCCTCTATGTTAGGTGTTGTACTCTTTTTGTTGGAGCTTCTTTGTTATTTTTTTTTATTACAAGCTCCTTATATTTGCTTGTAGTCCAAATTATTGAGTGCCATCATCAACGTCTTTTATTTCCATTGCAAAGTGTGTCCTCCTGAATGAAAAAATCTCAAAATAAATAGCAAATGCAAGAGAAGAACAAGGAAGAACAATCAGAGATTGCAGACCCTCACCAGGACGTGTTTTAGTGTTTTTTAAGGCTTTTGTGTTGAAACAAATATGGCGGCCAAACCACGTGACCGATGACGTCATCATTATTTTTTTCCCTCCACCAATTTATCTTTAGATAACGCTCAATAAATTTCATCTTGATCGGATGAAGTTTTGTACTTGTTGAATTATGACGTCATAATGGAGGCACCTATGTCATCATCATTAACATATGTTATTACCCATGGAGAGTTCTTTTCAATGAGCCATAACTCAATTTTTCTATGCAGTGCTTTCGGAGATATAGAGGTGCGGAGGTTTTCGGTTTTCTAAGATGGCGCCCCGTACCACGTGACCTATGACGTCATAATTATCATTGCAAAATTATGCAGGGGGAGTTGCACTTATGGTGAAAATTTCCTGTCAATCAGATCAACGGTTGCAGAGAAAATCATATTTATTCTGTGCGGACAAACAGACGGACAGGCAGAGAAACAGACTCGAATGCAATACCCTCTCCTCTGGCGAGGGTGACTAAAGATTCCCATTGTCTTTGGTTAGTTGAAGTGGAATAGTCTGTGTTTGGAGTTGTCGATAGTTATTGTCTTTGGGAGTTGAATTGTCGTTGAGTTTTCAGGACAGACTGCATCGGTTAGTTCCGCGTACTTCAATCATTCCCTCTTTGTCTGTTTCTGTCTCGTTTCCAATCAGCGAGCACCTCAAACCTGACCCTACCTTTTGATCCTCTTCGGCATTGCATTGCCGCACACGCTCGCACACACCAACCCTCTTGTTTCACCCACTGAGCCCAATCACACCGCCAATCTCAACTCATTTGTCTTTACGTCATTCCATCTGTGAGGATGCCTTCCATGCAAAGAATCAGCTCATTCCCTTCATCTTGGTGTCTATTAATAGAATCTTTACTCAACCTTTTATTCATTTTCTATTTTATTTTCTATTTTTATTCTATCAGGTTTTCTATTTTTATTATTTATTCTTGTTTTACTGTTCCCCGATGTAGCTCTTTTTCAATATATGGGTTTTTTGTGCATCAATTAGAATTTATTCACCTTCGCCACCGAAGGTGCGCAGATGTCATGTATTCACCCCTGTCTGTCTGGCTGTCTGTCTGTGAGCAGGATATTTCACTGAGTTATGGACGGATTCGGACGAAACTTGGTGGACAGGTTGGGTGTTTGACAATGAGGACGAAATGATTTCATTTTGGTGAAGATTCGGATCCAGATATGAGAATTTTGAAGTGCTTCTTCACCATTGAGAGAAAGGGTAAAAAGCTATATATAACATAATATCTAAAAAAGTTATGGACGAGTTATGACTAAATTTGGTGGACAAGTTGGTTAGGCGACAGGAACAAGCTGATTAGATTTTGGTTCAGGTCCGAATCCAGATCCGGCCTACCAGTGGGATACAAAATATAAAATGTTCAGGCCCCAGGATTACCCACCCAAAATTTCGTTGCGATCGGGTCAGCCGTTTTTGCAGTACCTGGGAACAGACAGACGGACAGACATTTGTTGAATTATAGTAAGATACATCACACTTGTACGTCACCTTCTAGAGCATGTCCAAGTACTGAAAAACTGGAGGTTATTGGAAGTATTTATAAGGTGATTTCTGTTCTACTGCGTTTAAGGATATATAATTCAATTTAAATAAAATTTAGATTGTGAAAGTCGTATAAATAAAATGATTCCGGAATTCACCACCATTGACGCAGCATCTATTACACCACCTTATCGAACATCTATATAATAATAGCACAAGGACTCGACTTTGTTATCCCTTTTACGCCGCACCCAGTGACCCGATGCCCACGGCACTAATGGATTTACGATCTACGAACCGCGCTCTTTGTTTATCACGTACAGCCATACTCGAAAAATCTGAATTAGCCGACGTTGGGGCCCAAAATCATCCGATTAACTGCCGATACGACGCCATCTTACGACGCCATCGTATTGGCGTCTGCTGGGCGAAGGCGAAGCAAGCCGTCCGCTGATTGGACAGGCGAAGGCGAAAGCAAGCCGTCCACCGAGTGGACAATCCAGAGCATGCATTTGTGCCGGTGTCGGCGATCGTTGTTCATATACGCACTCTTCATTCTCATCTTTCTTCCTAACTCTTACTCGGACAAGCAAATCCCCTATGCCATCCATAATGGTACACTCTATCCATACACCACATCCTCCCTTCCGTGGATGTTCCACGGGTTTCGGCTAGTGTTACATTAATTCTCCGTGCATGTTGTTTATGTCCTTTATAACGTCCTTAAAAACAGTGAGTTTCCTGTTTTGAAATGGTTTTCACTTTGTTTGACTGACCGACAGGTAGACAGAGTAAAAATATTATCTCACTTCTCTCTTCACATGTGCCGTCTGGAAGAATTCAGAGATTAAGTACTGCTAAACTGCAGATTTGTTTTCTGATTCATGTTCCAAATTTACGTTCAAAATATAATATTCAATTTAAATATTTTGCTCCTCGATCTTAAACTGACAATCCTAAACTGATAAGACAGACGGACATGATCCAATTGCTTAACCCCGCTTTTCGCATGGCTTGCGCGGGGTAATAAGCACATGAGAATAAGCCAGGCACCTTTCCTTCCATGCGATGTCGTAATCGCTCACGAAATAATTTTTCACCTTTACCGGTTGGTATTGCCCGATCTTCCTTTACAGCCTGGTGTTGGCTTAGTGGTTAGGGTGCTGGCCTGGGATCCTAGGATCCTGGGTTCGAATTAAAATTTTGAAGTGCTTAACGATCGCTGAATTAACGCCAGGGGGGTCGACTCAGCGTGTCATCCTTCCGAGGTCGGTAAATTGAGTACCAGTTCACTGGTAATTCCCTGTGTGTCGCAAGAGGTGACCAACAGGGTTGGTGGCAGGAAGAGCATCCGGCCATAAAACATTGCTTCAAAAAGTGGACCACGGTGCCCGAAAAAGGCCAACCCCTGCTCTGTGGGGAAAAATGGTCTCTAAATGTGGTCTTTTTACCGGTTGGGTAGGTGGTCTGGAAGGATGGCCTGGAGGTAATCACACTCCGCTCTACTTCGTCCAGCCTGGGTTCGAATCCTGTCGCAGATAAAAACTGTCATCGCAGTGCTTCACAGGCAGAGCCTGATTTATCATCTTGCATGCCGTCTGTCAGATGGATGTTAAACGGCTTATATGCCGGAAGTAGTTTGTGGACGTTAAAGATTCCACGGTATCCTTTGCAAAAAGTAGGCAAGCCATCACCCGTACCACAGCCAGATTCCAAAGTTCTTGCTTTAACCTACTTAGTAGAACATCGGGCCAGGTTGGCAGTTTGTGAAAGACTTGTGACAAACATTCCCTGGCTGACCCCACGTGATGGTGGGAATATTTGTGGCCAACAACAGTTTGAGCTGGATGCATTAATACCTGGCTCAAAGGTGGTCTTGCTCCACCACACTTATCAATTATTTTTTTTTAGTACATCAAGGCTGTGTAATTATCAAATGGCCTTGTGTGTAAGTTATTATTCCCATTTTCAGATAGCCTGAGCACATGGAAACTCTCTGGGCAAAGCAGGTCGCATGCATCATGGCCAAGTTTTGTTTTCGCAAATTAAAAGTGAATCTGTCTAATGACCATGACTGTTCAAAATAAAATAAATCCCCACAAGGCTTCAACATTATCACATGTGAAAGGACCACGAATGGTCACATTGTTTTCTACAAACAGCTCAGGCTGATGCACAGAAGTTTAACAATATTTCCACATTCCCATGACGTCTTGAAATACGTATCGAAGTTGAAAGATAGCAAAAGGAGGTAAAAACAACTGACTTTGGCATTCTTAAGAAAAAGAAAAGAACCACCTTTGGAGGCCATTTTCCCCTGCAGAGCAGGGGTTGGCCTTTTTCAATCACCGTAGACCCCTTTTTGTAGCAATGTTTTATGGCCGGATGCTCTTCCTGCCACCAACCCTGTTAGTCGCCTCTTGCGACACACAGGGAATTACCAGTGAACTGGTACTCAATTTGCCGACCTCAGAAGGATGACAGGCTGAGTCGACCCCCCTGGCGTTAATTCAGCGATCGACCGGGATTCTAAACCCAGGATCCTAGGATCCCAAGCCGGCACCCTAACCGCTAAGCCAACACCAGGCTTGAATAGCATTCTTAAGGATGTAGACAATATCACCAAAGCGGTTTGGCAAATTGAACTCAGCACTGCGCGGACGAATGAAAACCTGGAGGTTCGGGCTTGGGAGATCCAGATGTTTGGACTGCGTCAGCTATGGCAGTTCCTAAGATCCTACATGTTGACATCTCACACCAAACATTTCAACTTTTATCAGCAGTGACTCTTCATTTGGAAAAATAATGTGAAACAGCTGCCTTAGCTAGGTTCATCATGAACGATAAGACCTTTGCTCCGTATCTATAGACCTATCCTTGCTCCTCCCTATCACACGCCTCTTGTATCCACCAGTTGCACTGCCATGACAACATTTTTCCTTTCTTGCTTTTAATTTGCAATGCTGTTTGGTTGTTAGAGCATAGCATACGTGTTAGTGCAGTGCATAGACGCAGTTTTCCACTTAGGCCCAGCATGTAGGCCCTAAAGCTGCATTGTCTTCCCTGCCGGTTTGATCAGTCCTTCCGTTGAAGATCTCCCTGTAGTTTGAATCAGTCCGTCCGTTGAAGATCTCCCTGTAGTTTGAATCAGTCCTTCTGTTGAAGATCTCCCTGCCATTTTGAATCAGTCCTTCTGTTGAAGATCTCCCTGTAGTTTGAATCAGTCCTTCTGTTGAAGATCTCCCTGTAGTTTGAATCAGTCCTTCTGTTGAAGATCTCCCTGCCATTTTGAATCAGTCCTTCTGTTGAAGATCTCCCTGTAGTTTGAATCAGTCCTTCTGTTGAAGATCTCCCTGCCATTTTGAATCAGTCCTTCTGTTGAAGATCTCCCTGCCATTTTGAATCAGTCCTTCTGTTGAAGATCTCCCTGTAGTTTGAATCAGTCCTTCTGTTGAAGATCTCCCTGTAGTTTGAATCAGTCCTTCTGTTGAAGATCTCCCTGTAGTTTGAATCAGTCCTTCTGTTGAGGATCTCCCTGTAGTTTGAATCAGTCCTTCAGTTGAAGATCTCCCTGCCAGTTTGAATCAGTCCTTCTGTTGAAGATCTCCCTGTAGTTTGAATCAGTCCTTCTGTTGAAGATCTCCCTGTAGTTTGAATCAGTCCTTCTGTTGAAGATCTCCCTGTAGTTTGAATCAGTCCTTCTGTTGAGGATCTCCCTGTAGTTTGAATCAGTCCTTCTGTTGAAGATCTCCATGTAGTTTGAATCAGTCCTTCTGTTGAAGATCTCCCTGTAGTTTGAATCAGTCCTTCTGTTGAAGATCTCCCTGTAGTTTGAATCAGTCCTTCTGTTGAGGATCTCCCTGTAGTTTGAATCAGTCCTTCTGTTGAAGATCTCCCTGTAGTTTGAATCAGTCCTTCTGTTGAAGATCTCCCTGTAGTTTGAATCAGTCCTTCTTTTGAAGATCTCCCTGTAGTTTGAATCAGTCCTTCTGTTGAAGATCTCCCTGTAGTTTGAATCAGTCCTTCTGTTGAAGATCTCCCTGTAGTTTGAATCAGTCCTTCTGTTGAAGATCTCCCTGCCATTTTGAATCAGTCCTTCTGTTGAAGATCTCCCTGTAGTTTGAATCAGTCCTTCTGTTGAAGATCTCCCTGTAGTTCGAATCAGTCCTTCTGTTGAAGATCTCCCTGTAGTTTGAATCAGTCCTTCTGTTGAGGATCTCCCTGTAGTTTGAATCAGTCCTTCTGTTGAAGATCTCCATGTAGTTTGAATCAGTCCTTCTGTTGAAGATCTCCCTGTAGTTTGAATCAGTCCTTCTGTTGAAGATCTCCCTGTAGTTTGAATCAGTCCTTCTGTTGAAGATCTCCCTGTAGTTTGAATTAGTCCTTCTGTTGAAGATCTCCCTGTAGTTTGAATTAGTCCTTCTGTTGAAGATCTCCCTGTAGTTTGAATCAGTCCTTCTGTTGAAGATCTCCCTGTAGTTTGAATCAGTCCTTCTGTTGAAGATCTCCCTGCCATTTTGAATCAGTCCTTCTGTTGAAGATCTCCCTGCCATTTTGAATCAGTCCTTCTGTTGAAGATCTCCCTGTAGTTTGAATCAGTCCTTCTGTTGAAGATCTCCCTGTAGTTTGAATCAGTCCTTCTGTTGAAGATCTCCCTGTAGTTTGAATCAGTCCTTCTGTTGAGGATCTCCCTGTAGTTTGAATCAGTCCTTCAGTTGAAGATCTCCCTGCCAGTTTGAATCAGTCCTTCTGTTGAAGATCTCCCTGTAGTTTGAATCAGTCCTTCTGTTGAAGATCTCCCTGTAGTTTGAATCAGTCCTTCTGTTGAAGATCTCCCTGTAGTTTGAATCAGTCCTTCTGTTGAGGATCTCCCTGTAGTTTGAATCAGTCCTTCTGTTGAAGATCTCCATGTAGTTTGAATCAGTCCTTCTGTTGAAGATCTCCCTGTAGTTTGAATCAGTCCTTCTGTTGAAGATCTCCCTGTAGTTTGAATCAGTCCTTCTGTTGAGGATCTCCCTGTAGTTTGAATCAGTCCTTCTGTTGAAGATCTCCCTGTAGTTTGAATCAGTCCTTCTGTTGAAGATCTCCCTGTAGTTTGAATCAGTCCTTCTTTTGAAGATCTCCCTGTAGTTTGAATCAGTCCTTCTGTTGAAGATCTCCCTGTAGTTTGAATCAGTCCTTCTGTTGAAGATCTCCCTGTAGTTTGAATCAGTCCTTCTGTTGAAGATCTCCCTGCCATTTTGAATCAGTCCTTCTGTTGAAGATCTCCCTGTAGTTTGAATCAGTCCTTCTGTTGAAGATCTCCCTGTAGTTTGAATCAGTCCTTCTGTTGAAGATCTCCCTGTAGTTTGAATCAGTCCTTCTGTTGAGGATCTCCCTGTAGTTTGAATCAGTCCTTCTGTTGAAGATCTCCATGTAGTTTGAATCAGTCCTTCTGTTGAAGATCTCCCTGTAGTTTGAATCAGTCCTTCTGTTGAAGATCTCCCTGTAGTTTGAATCAGTCCTTCTGTTGAAGATCTCCCTGTAGTTTGAATTAGTCCTTCTGTTGAAGATCTCCCTGTAGTTTGAATTAGTCCTTCTGTTGAAGATCTCCCTGTAGTTTGAATCAGTCCTTCTGTTGAAGATCTCCCTGTAGTTTGAATCAGTCCTTCCGTTGAAGATCTCCCTGCCAGTTTGAATCAGTCCTTCAGTTGAAGATCTCCCTGCCAGTTTGAATCAGTCCTTGTGTTGAAGAGCTTCCTGTAGTTTGAATCAGTCCTTCTGTTGAAGATCTCCCTGTAGTTTGAATCAGTCCTTCTGTTGAAGATCTCCCTGTAGTTTGAATCAGTCCTTCTGTTGAAGATCTCCCTGTAGTTTGAATCAGTCCTTCTGTTGAAGATCTCCCTGTAGTTTGAATCAGTCCTTCTGTTGAAGATCTCCCTGTAGTTTGAATCAGTCCTTCTGTTGAAGATCTCCCTGTAGTTTGAATCAGTCCTTCTGTTGAGGATCTCCCTGTAGTTTGAATCAGTCCTTCTGTTGAAGATCTCCATGTAGTTTGAATCAGTCCTTCTGTTGAAGATCTCCCTGTAGTTTGAATCAGTCCTTCTGTTGAATATCTCCCTGTAGTTTGAATTAGTCCTTCTGTTGAAGATCTCCCTGTAGTTTGAATCAGTCCTTCTGTTGAAGATCTCCCTGTAGTTTGAATCAGTCCTTCTGTTGAAGATCTCCCTGTAGTTTGAATCAGTCCTTCTGTTGAAGATCTCCCTGTAGTTTGAATCAGTCCTTCTGTTGAAGATCTCCCTGTAGTTTGAATCAGTCCTTCTGTTGAAGATCTCCCTGTAGTTTGAATCAGTCCTTCTGTTGAGGATCTCCCTGTAGTTTGAATCAGTCCTTCTGTTGAAGATCTCCATGTAGTTTGAATCAGTCCTTCTGTTGAAGATCTCCCTGTAGTTTGAATCAGTCCTTCTGTTGAAGATCTCCCTGTAGTTTGAATCAGTCCTTCTGTTGAATATCTCCCTGTAGTTTGAATTAGTCCTTCTGTTGAAGATCTCCCTGTAGTTTGAATTAGTCCTTCTGTTGAAGATCTCCCTGTAGTTTGAATCAGTCCTTCTGTTGAAGATCTCCCTGTAGTTTGAATCAGTCCTTCCGTTGAAGATCTCCCTGCCAGTTTGAATCAGTCCTTCAGTTGAAGATCTCCCTGCCAGTTTGAATCAGTCCTTGTGTTGAAGAGCTTCCTGTAGTTTGAATCAGTCCTTCTGTTGAAGATCTCCCTGTAGTTTGAATCAGTCCTTCTGTTGAAGATCTCCCTGTAGTTTGAATCAGTCCTTCTGTTGAAGATCTCCCTGTAGTTTGAATCAGTCCTTCTGTTGAAGATCTCCCTGTAGTTTGAATCAGTCCTTCTGTTGAGGATCTCTCTGTAGTTTGAATCAGTCCTTCTGTTGAAGATCTCCATGTAGTTTGAATCAGTCCTTCTGTTGAAGATCTCCCTGTAGTTTGAATCAGTCCTTCCGTTGAAGATCTCCCTGTAGTTTGAATCAGTCCTTCTGTTGAAGATCTCCCTGTAGTTTGAATTAGTCCTTCTGTTGAAGATCTCCATGTAGTTTGAATCAGTCCTTCTGTTGAAGATCTCCCTGCCAGTTTGAATCAGTCCTTCCATTGAAGATCTCCCTGCCATTTTGAATTAGTCCTTCTGTTGAAGATCTCCCTGTAGTTTGAATCAATCCTTCTGTTGAAGATCTCCCTGTAGTTTGAATCAGTCCTTCTGTTGAAGATCTCCCTGTAGTTTGAATCAGTCCTTCTGTTGAAGATCTCCCTGCCAGTTTGAATCAGTCCTTCTGTTGAAGATCTCCCTGTAGTTTGAATCAGTCCTTCCGTTGAAGATCTCCCTGCCAGTTTGAATCAGTCCTTGTGTTGAAGAGCTTCCTGCCAGTTCGAATTGCCACGTCAATTTCGGTCTGTGCATGTGTTTTGCTTTTTGAACATGCGGAACTTTATACTTGGTGTTTCCCGCGTCCTTCCTAGAATTTGTGTTTGGAAAATCTGCCCTGACAGCGGGTTCTGTCTATTTTGGCCCGGTCTTCCCTTGGAAGGCAGTTAAAGTGGTATGTTAATTCCTACAACCCTCCTGAATGTTTCTCGCTGTCTTTGTCGAAGAAGAATTCTATCAGTATTCAAACCGATTGTCAGCGGGAAGTGCCCGCCACTGTTACAATACCCAGCTTAACCGAGGAATGCAACGGCCGTTTCCCAACGTCACAACGTATTGGCATTGCGTTTAGTGCGGCCAGAGATGTCCTGTCGGGAATTGTCAGCCCAACAAATGAAATTCATCTCAGGTTGATATCGACTGCTTGGGTTGTAGATGCATCGGTGCCCAGAACCCGTGACCTCATCTGTGTGTAATGAATTGTCGTGCGGTGTTTTAGCTCCCCTTTGCTGCGTATTCCAGCTGGGACTCAAAGCCATCTGCCAATGTCATTGCCTTATTCTGTGACAATTGTTTGTGGTTCGTGTTAAAGGTTGAAGATAGAGTTGGAGGTTATAAGTCAATGGCGTTATTATATTTGTACGGTGGTGGCCGAGTACCGAGGAAACTGAGCTGGCATCGTACAACTCATGGGTTCAGATTTGGCTTGAGGGAGTGCTATTGAGGATTGTGATTTTCTTTTTAAAGCTTCTGGATATTGAACCAGTCGCTGGAGCATTATATCTCTACCAGATTTTTGTATGGCTTTCTAGATAGCGTCGAGGTATTGGCACTCCCCTCTGACTTGTCCAGCCTTGGTTTGAATCTCCAAGCAGCGTGATGCATCAATGCGTGCACCATCAATCGCAAAGATGTTAAGTTGGAGGACCCATCTTGCCAGCACTGGTCGTTGGTGGATGTTAACGATCCCACAGTGTTATTTGCAAAGTGTGGACAGGTTTATCGTAGGTGCCCTGGCCAAATTCCTAATTGTTGCTACTGAAGACAAACGTAAGCTCTGGCCAGGAAATTCGTCAGACCTGGACCAAAAACTTTTCCCGCTGATCCCACAATAAGGTGGGAATAATGGGGGCTATTCGAGAAGTAGTAGTATCTGTGTCAGTGAAAACCTCGCAAGTTTGTTAATAACCTTCAGAGAGGGGATAATCTGCCTGCAAGGGCTCCTCTGGTCTACAAACGATGCCAGTCTGCAAATTGTGATTGACTCGATGCCCTCAATGCCCTCAATGCCCTCAATGCAAGCTTAATTCTGTCAGAAAAGGTGTTAGCTGTGGCTGCTGTTGATGATGATGATCAGAAACTTCCAAAAATAAAAATGCTCAGTTGGGTTGTGGTCAAGATCGATGTCATGTTGTCCAAATCAATATATCTGGATACAGGGGCGTGCGTACGTGCTTGCGTACGTGCGTAAGCGAAGGACCGCATTCGAATTTGGTGTGTGGGTGCAACCCACGTCAAAATCCAAGATGGCCGCCGCCATGTATGTCTGACGCCATGTATGTCTGAACCTTGTGAGCGGATTATCTTGAAAAATAAACGAACTAGTAACTTCTAATCTGGTGTGTGGGTGTATCTACGCATAAGGAATAACGCTATTGAAAATTGGGTCGCCACGTCAAAATCCAAGATGGCCGCCACCATATATATGCCTGAACATTGTGAGCGAAATATCTTGAAAAATAAACGAACTACTAACTTCTAAGCTGGTGTGTGGTTGTATCTACGCATAAGGAAGAACGCTGTTAAAAATTGGATCGCCACATCAAAATCCAAGATGGCCGCCGCCATGTATGTCTGAACCTTGTGAGCGGAATATCTTGAAAAATAAGCGAAGTACCGACGTCTAATCTGGCGTGTGGGTGTATCTAGGCATAAGGAAGAACGCTATTGAAAATTGGATCGCCACGTCAAAATCCAAGATGGCCGCCGCCATGTATGTCTGAACATTGTGAGATGAATATCTTGAAAAATAAGCGAAGTACCAACTTCTAATCTGGTGTGTGGGTGTATCTAGGCATAAGGAAGAACGCTATTGTAAATTGGATCGCCACATCAAAATCCAAGATGGCCGCCTTGCGTCTTCCACTTTGTCAACTCACATCACTTCACCGACGGGGGACCTAGGTGTAACGCTTGTTCTGTCAGAAAAGGTGTTAGTTGTGGCTGCTGTTGATGATGATGATCAGAAACTTCTAAAATAAAAATGCTCAGTAAAGTTGTGGTCAAGATCGATGTCATGTTGTCCAAATCAATATATCTGGATACAGGTGCAACAAGGAAGCATGAATTTGGTTGAGCACAATCAGGTGTCAACTGACGTTTGAATAAAGCAAGAGATTCTTGACTTGTTTTTTTTCTTTTCAGCCAGTGACTGTAAATGTCTGTCTTTCTTTTAAGCCTGGTGTTGGCTTAACGGTTAAGGTGGCTCACTTAAGATCTTAGGGACTTAAGTTTGAGCCCCTGCCATGTTGTTAAACAAGAACATAAAGACATAAAATATCATAGCACCCGCCATGGTTTTAGTAATTTTGCTGTACGGAGTTAAAGGCCGTCAGTCGGCCATCTTTGTTTGGATGACAAAACAAAATCTTCTGCATATGTACACTCTCATTTATTGTCTTTGTGCCAAGTTTGAAGAAAATCGGTCGATGCATGTCCGAGGAATAGATGGGGACACGTTTAAGTCGCAAAATGGCCACCGGTCAGTCAGCTTGGATTTGATCTAGAAATCAAATGACGAACATATGTAGCCCATCATTCGTTATCTGTGTGCCAAATTTCAACAAGATCGGTAAATGCATGTCTGAGAAATGGTTGAGGACGTGGTCAATATCAGGGTGTTTTTACAACTGAAATGGCCGCCAGTCTACTAGTCGGCCATCTTTGATCAGATCGCAAAATAAAGTGAGGTGGAACGAAGTTCAAGGGAGCTTATGCGATGGATGGCGCGTTGTCCGTCCGTCAGTCCATAAACATTTGAAACTTCTTCTTCGAAACCGCTGATGGGATTGCGACCAAATTTGGCACAAATTATATATGTTGTGTTGTGACTAAAGTTTGTTCACGGCATTAAAAAAAAAGTTGGGGTTTAAGGGGGTTTATCGGGGTCAAAGTGCATCCAGGTTTGACCCCCCAAAATAGATATTTGCTTTTTCCTCTGAAACTACAAACACTATTTCGATGAAACTTCACCACAACCTTCATCACCTGTGATTTACCGAAGTTTGTTCACGGCATGAAAAATATCTGCCCCTTTGGGGGTCTAGGGGGGTTGCCCCCCAAAATAGGTATTTTCTTCTTTGTTTTTTTAAAAGTCTTATGATTATGTTTGTATGATTCCACATGCTGCGTTGTCCTCCAGCAACAATTGAAATTGGTTTAAAATACCTTCAATCAGTGTAGTATACTGTTTATTCTCCCAGGTGAGCGCCAGGGGTATTGCCCCGATGCTTTACAACTAAAATGCCGCCAGTCGGCCACCTTTGATCGCATCGCAAAACAAATTGATTTGCATATGTATACCGTCATGTATTGTCTTTGTGTCATGTATGAACAAAATTGGTCCAAACATCTCCGAGATATTGTTACGGACGGCGGACGGACGGATGACACCAAATCCATAACCCCCGTTTCGGACTAAGTCCAACGGGGGCAAATAACACCAGGTGGGTTGACTCAGCCTTTCATCCTCCTGAGTTTGGAAAAATGAGTACCAGCTCACTGGTAACAGGGCGACATCAGCCGCAGAGCCGTGCTCCCAGCAATGATGCAACCAGCAGCCACAGGCTGCATACAAAATGATGATGGCCTTTCTATTTGAGCTGAGCAAACAGCAATTATGATGTTAATTAAATAATTTTTGCATTTTTTATCTCAAGACTTTCAATGTGGATTTGGAATTGCACGTATTGAATACTTTCATGACTTCAGATCCTTAAATTACATTTTACTCGGTCCTGTCTTGTAATCAGAGAGACGAACATCTGATACTTGGAATTTCCACGGCTCATAAGAGCTCTTTGATTTTGTCTCTAGCAAGGCACTGTTGGCAGCAGACTGCATCAGTTCATAACAGAGGAAATGAAAGAGTAACCTGGGTGATGGGCATTGGATGCCAGGGTGTCTATCATTGGGGGACAGGATGGAGGATGGAGGACGGGTAATGTTCCCCTCCATTACACTTTTTCGAGAGATGTGCAGCATTTTTTTTTTTTTGCAGGAGTTTTTCATTGCAGGGGTTTTCAGATGAATGACCAATGCTCATCCTCAAACCTCAACACTGTATACAAAAAATATATAATTCAGGTTAGGATGGTATGGAAGTAAGGCAGCCAGGAGTTTCGCTCAGGGAGTAGTTAAGATGTAGATTAGCCTCCCTGGAAGAGTAGTGACAGCAAAATCAGTAGATAGGTGTAATGTTTCAGGCTGGGAAGACAGTTTGAGTGCACCATCGGTCGTTTATTGCGCAGCCGGGAAAACCACAAGCGCCCAGCGTAGGCCCAGCTTCCTCTGCCAAGCCGTATGCCCCGCCTCCTTTATATCCGCCTTCCGGTTTAATCCCATGCAATACATAACATCTCCCCCCCCCCCCCTCCCATTAGCAGTGAAAATACCAATGTGAAAATAACAGTGAAAAGCATACCAATGCATTTTTAAAATACAGACATACAAAATTGCGAAATTGCAAATGCAAATGCAAAATTGAATGAGAAAATTGAATTGAAATTGAAAATCGAATGCAAAATGCATACAAGAATATTAGCTACAAGTCAAGGCGAGTAGGCGCCTTTCGAACTCTGGATGATCGTCGGGTGTGCAAAGCCGCCACACGGCTCCACTGGTGGTGCTGCAACAGCGTTATGGGGTTCAGCCTCAGGGAGTGGTGCAAAGCCCCCACACGGCTCCACTGGTGGTGCTGCAACAGCATTATGGGGCTCATCCCATCCTCGTCGCCATGTAATGTATCAGGCTGGGAAGACAGTTTGAGTGCACCATCGGTCGTTTATTGCGCAGCCGGGAAAACCACAAGCGCCCAGCGTAGGCCCAGCTTCCTCTGCCAAGCCGTATGCCCCGCCTCCTTTGTATCTGCCTTCCGGTTTAATCCCATGCAATACATAACAATAGGTTTATTTAAATTACTAGTACACCCGCAGACTCGGGAGGGGCAGGAAGGGTCATTCCTCTTTGGGGTATATAGATTACAGTCGATCTATGGGCGGGTCTCAAGAACATTGGGTGTGTGTTCATTTGCCAAGTTTCTTGTGAAGAGATCGCCAAGTGGTTTAAGCATTTGAGCAAGCACTCCATTCAAAACCGTTAAGGAATGGCTGGGTTGGCAAGCGCTAGCTAGCTGCTTGGTAAAGGAGCACAACCCAAGCTTCTCCCTTTCAGTTTCGTATGAAACAGCAGGAGCGAGTTTCAAAAGTTTGCTACGAAAAATGCCACTTTAGCGGCAGAAAGGGCCATGTTATTAACCCAACATATGTGGGTTATATAGAGTACAGTAGATCTTCGCTTAGTTCTGCAAGTAAACCTTACTTCACGGATGTCGGGATTCCTCAAAATTTCTTAATTTAGTATGACAAAGAGCATTAGCGACTGTTTAAAAAGCAAATCATACGTGTTTGTGGTTTCTAATATTTTTACTTCCTGTGGAAGCGTTGCTCCCATGGAAACGCCATTATAACTATAAGCTATTTTATTTATACACGTTATCACTGCAGGAAAAACGCCTTGGGGGAAGTGGGACATTATTAGTATTAATATTGTTTTGTAATAACACTAACAATATGCAATTATCATCAATTTTGTTATTCAAAGCGTCTTTGGAAAAACGCCACGATAAATCTTCTTTGGAAATACTCCACGATAAAGCTAATTTAACCTTTATATACACCTCAATGTGCAACCCCATTGACGGCAAAGGCAGGCAAACTCGCTCGGGGGAAAAAAAACCCACTTGGGGAGGGGGGGGGGGGGAATGAATACGCTACAACAATCATTGTGTAACCCTTCGTCATCCTGTCAAGTTTGGTTGAGATTGGATAAGTAACGACAGAATGTATTGGCGTCAAAAATTCATCAGACAGACAGGCACAAATGGCGTATTTTAGTATGATGATTAGATGTGTACCTTTTGTCGTGAAAATCAAGCTCAGACACGACTTGACCTCTGGGTAGGTTTAATATCATTTAGATCTGCAGTACATCCTGTAAGAATACATGCATGCAACAGGCATTAAATCAGAGCATTTCATGAGCAGCAATGGTTGATTCAATATAACAATGGTTAGCGCAGCGCATCGTCAGCGCAGCATTTGGGGCGTACATACCATTCAAACTACTGGACTATGTCACAGTGAGTTCCGCTGGAGTGTCCGCGCGCCCCGGTTGTCCCGGGTCTTATAGACGCCCCTTCCGTAGCGAGCACCCCTGGGTTCACCTTGGTATAATTTCACTACATTCTCCCCGCCGTTAGAACTATACTGCCGCTCGGCAGGTTGCAAGCAAGCATCAGCAATAAACGAATGGGTCACGTCAATCCACGTCAGTCGGTCCACCCGTAGCGGTCGGGGCGGCGAACCTCCCTGCCAGTTCGTGTTCGGAATCTACCGGGCACGGCGTCCCCTAGCCCGGAGTCCCCCGCGTCGGAATAGCCGCCGGAGGTTGGAGTCGGAGGGGGCGCCCCTGCGCCTTCGGGCACGGGAGCGGGGGACGACGGGAGTAACAGTGGTAGTTCCATAGGGGAAGCTTCGATAGAGTCCATAGACTCGTAGACGGGTTCGTCGATATCCCTGTCGTCGTCCCCACATGGGGCGAGATGGCGGACGGAGACAGTAGACTCGCGGCCATCCGCCGTTAACACGCGAGCATGCTCGGGATTAGCCTGGAGGACCTGCACCTTGTCAACAAGGGGGTCGTACTTGCTAGCGCGAACCGCTCGTTTGAGATAGGCGGGCCCCGGTTCAGCGAGCCAGCTGGGTAAAGATTGGATACTGCCGGAGCTTCTAGGGTGTTGGAACAGTCGTTTGTGAGGAGTCTGGTTGGTGGCAGTACATAGGAGAGCCTGGATCGAGTTTAGAGCGGCAGGTAGTGACCACGCCCATTTATCGAGGCCTCGGCCGAGGGTCCGAAGGCTTAGCATGACGGCCCGCCATATAATCCCATTAAAGCGTTCGATCTGTCCATTCGCTTGGGGCCGGTACGGGGTGGTGTAGCTCGAAGCGACATTATGCTGGAGCAAGTAGCTGCTCACCTCCTGGGACAGGAACACCGCACCCCGATCGGTATGCACGTAGGCCGGATACCCGAACATAGAAAACAAATTCTGCAGGCACCGAATAACTGTGGCAGCCGACATATCCCCGCACGTGTAAGCAAAGGGGAATCGGGAATACTCATCGACGATAGTGAGCAGATAGCGAGAGTTGCTTGACATTGGCAGCGGCCCTTTGAAGTCCATCGCCAAGCGCTCCCACGGTCTAGTAGCCCAAACGAATGTCCCCAGAGGGGGGTTATAAAAACGCGGTTTGAGTTCCGCACAGATCGCGCAATCACGGCAGATGCGGCGGATGTCCTCCATCGAGTACGGCAGATTGCCCGCGCGCACAAAATGCGCGAAGCGCGTTACCCCGGGATGACACATAGTGCTGTGCAAAGTGCGCAGCCCCTCCAAAGTTACAACCCCCGCGCAAGTGGCCGGCCTCGATAAGGCGTCAGCGACCAGGTTATCCTTCCCCGGGCGGTATTTGATGGTGTAGCAGAAGTCGGCGAGTTCGATATGCCAACGGGTGATTTTCTCATTCTTAATGCGCTGAGCATGTAAGGTGTCGTACATAAACGCAACACTCTGTTGGTCCGTGATGATTTGGAAACTCCGCCCAAGCAGATACGGCCGCCATCGCCGAATTGATTCGACGATCGCGTACGCTTCCTTTTCGACAGACGAATGCCTCCGCTCGGCGGAGGTGAGAGTCCGCGAGAAGAAAGCCACAGGGCGGCCTCCTTGGGAGAGAGTCGCTGCTATCGCATGATCCGAGGCATCACTCTCCAAAACGAAAGAGGCACTCTCGTCAATCGTCGCGACAGCGGCGCCAGCAATGTCGACTTTAAGGCCCTCGAAGGCCGCCAGGGCGGCCGGGCCCATGGGGAAAGTGTCGCAGGCCACGAGGGGGCGGAGCTTCACGGAGAAATTTTGCACCCACTTTGAGTAGTGGGCGAACAGCCCTAGAGCGCGTTTCAGCGAAGCCCGATCGCTAGGCGGAGCCATATCGAGCAAAGGGCGCAGACGCTCCTTATCCGGAGAGACGGAGCCATGGGTCACGGTGTACCCCAAAAGGTCTACCGTGCGTAGAGAGTATTGACACTTCGCCGCATTCATGGTTAAGCGATATTTCCGCGCGACCTCGAGGAAGCGTTTCAGATTAGCGTCGTGATGCTCCTGGTCATACCCACAAACCGTAAGATTGTCCAGATAGACAAAGACATCGGTCAAATTCTCCTTCGCAACGAGGTCAAGCTCAGACACGACTTGACCTCTGGGTAGGTTTAATATCATTTAGATCTGCAGTACATCCTGTAAGAATACATGCATGCAACAGGCATTAAATCAGAGCATTTCATGAGCAGCAATGGTTGATTCAATATAACAATGGTTAGCGCAGCGCATTGTCAGCGCAGCATTTGGGGCGTACATACCATTCAAACTACTGGACTATGTCACAGTGAGTTCCGCTGGAGTGTCCGCGCGCCCCGGTTGTCCCGGGTCTTATAGACGCCCCTTCTGTAGCGAGCACCCCTGGGTTCACCTTGGTATAATTTCACTACACCTTATATTTGCATTGGGGATAGCAGTGGACATTGTCAGGACTGGTTGGTGGTTTTTATCTATGTAGGCTAACTGATCTTACAGTTAGCAGTGTAGCAGCTGGCACTGCTTTATGCAGTGGGCGGTTCTGTGTTTTTCACAATTTGCACCTGAGCCGGATTGCCCATTTAATGTTGATGTACACTCTCCTCTAAGCTTCCCCTGATCTTCCGGGATGTACATCTTCTTAGAGTGATGATGATGCTTTCGACAAATCTCTTTAACCTGCACAGATAAGCGATTAAAGTCCTAGAGGTGTGTGCTATCCCTCTCCCACTCTCTATTTCTATGAACATTGTTGGCTGCAGGTGCCGTAAATTCAATGTTAAGTCTGATGCACATAGCGCAGCAGACTGGCCAGGTAATCGGTATGATGACGGCTGTCCTTAATGTCCAAAGTGGATACAGCTGTCTGCAGATGCTGCGCACTGCGCAGTGATGCCTACATTTGTGCCACCACTAACTTTTATGGGCACATTTATCCATGACGTAGCGCCGCCCAGGCTGACCTACAGGTGTGGTTTGACATCTGAGTGTTCTTCTCATAGCCTTAGCCTATGAGGCCTTCTGCCACCAGGCAGTGGGGACCGAATCCGTTACCCTGGACAAGGGGCATATACCAGGCACTGTCACCGGAGCCTGCTGAGCCCGCGACTCGCATAGGGCAAGGACGTCACTCCCTGAGGTAGCTGAAAAACAGCTATCCAAATAAGGGTTCCTCATTGTTCAACTCCAAAAGTCCAGGTTAGATGGTGTTCACCTTTTACGTCTTCGCTGTGGACACTATCCACAACTTTTACACGACAAACATAGACTCGACGGCACCACTGGCGACACCTGAAACCACTGCCAGGCCGCTCCACACACAATAAAACATATCATGGAAGACTGTGCGGTCCTGGCTTCACGTAGGCAAGAGCACAACATCTTGGATGTAAGGGATCTCTGCCTCGCTCCTGTGTTGCCGTTTCCGTGCTGCTTGTCTGTTTAACCAGAACGGACTAGGGCAACAGAACAAGAACAACAACTCTCAAAGTCCCAGGTTTACCACCCACCGCCACTCTTTTCTTCCTCCTTGCTGTCGTTGATGGAAATGCTATCTGGGGAAGGTTCATTTGCGCTCTTCATATCAGGGCTTCAAGCACTGGTGCACTACCATCTCACCTGCAGCCTTTTTTTACCCCCATCTTATTGAACCCTTGTATATACAGGTTACCGATACTGTGGCTCCTTCGCTCTCTCTCTCTCTCACACCCTCTCTCTCTCACCCTCTCTCTCACCCTCATTCTCTCTCCTCTCTCTCTCTCTCACCCTCTCTCTCAGCCTCATTCTCTCTCTCAGCCTCATTCTCTCTCTCAGCCTCATTCTCTCTCTCAGCCTCATTCTCTCTCTCAGCCTCATTCTCTCTCTCAGCCTCATTCTCTCTCTCTCTCTCTCTCTCTCTCTCTCTCTTCTCTCTCTTCTCTCTCTCGCTCTCTTCTCTCTCTTCTCTCTCTTCTCTCTCTTCTCTCTCTTCTCTCTCTTCTCTCTCTCCCTCATTCTCTCTCCTCTCTCTATCTCACCCTCATTCTCTCTCCTCTCTCTCTCTCACCCTCTCTCTCACCCTCTCTCTCACCCTCATTCTCTCTCTCTCACCCTCTCTCTCACCCTCATTCTCTCTCCTCTCTCTATCTCACCCTCATTCTCTCTCCTCTCTCTCTCTCACCCTCTCTCTCTCTCCCTCCCCTGCCCCCTGTCTCTCTCTCTCTCTCTCTCTCTCTCTCTCTCACCCTCTCTCTCACCCTCATTCTCTCTCCTCTCTCTCTCTCTCACCCTCTCTCTCTCACCCTCTCTCTCACCCTCATTCTCTCTCTCTCTCACCCTCTCTCTCACCCTCATTCTCTCTCCTCTCTCTCTCTCACCCTCTCTCTCACCCTCTCTCTCACCCTCATTCTCTCTCTCCCTCATTCTCTCTCTCTCACCCTCTCTCTCACCCTCATTCTCTCTCCTCTCTCTATCTCACCCTCATTCTCTCTCCTCTCTCTCTCTCACCCTCTCTCTCTCTCCCTCCCCTGCCCCCTGTCTCTCTCTCTCTCTCTCTCTCTCTCTCTCTCTCTCTCTCTCACCCTCTCTCTCACCCTCATTCTCTCTCCTCTCTCTCTCTCTCACCCTCTCTCTCTCACCCTCTCTCTCACCCTCATTCTCTCTCTCTCTCACCCTCTCTCTCACCCTCATTCTCTCTCGTCTCTCTCTCTCACCCTCTCTCTCACCCTCTCTCTCACCCTCATTCTCTCTCTCCCTCATTCTCTCTCCTCTCTCTATCTCACCCTCATTCTCTCTCCTCTCTCTCTCTCTCTCACCCTCTCTCTCTCTCTCTCCCTCCCCTGCCCCCCCCCCTCTCTCTCTCTCTCTTCTCTCTCTCATTCTCTCTCCTCTCTCTCTCTCTCTCTCTCTCTCACCCTCTCTCTCTCACCCTCTCTCTCACCCTCATTCTCTCTCTCTCACCCTCTCTCTCACCCTCATTCTCTCTCTTCTCTCTCTCTCTCACCCTCTCTCTCACCCTCATTCTCTCTCTCTCACCCTCTCTCTCACCCTCATTCTCTCTCCTCTCTCTATCTCACCCTCATTCTCTCTCCTCTCTCTCTCTCACCCTCTCTCTCTCTCCCTCCCCTGCCCCCTCTATCTCTCTCTCTCTCTCTCTCTCTCTCTCTCTCTTTCTCTTTCTCTCTCTTTCTCTCTCTTTATCCACTTTCTCCTCTTTTGTATTTCTCTTAGTCTTGTTTGATTGTTGCTTGCAGACATGTCAACCTGTCAAGGTAAAAACAAATCTTGACACTTGGTTGTGGTTTGCCAAAGGAATGGCAGCGAGGGCATAAGTGCAAGCCTTAACATTTGTGGTTTGGGGCACACCTTTAGGCCCCAAAAGCCCTTGGGTTTTCGGTGCTCTCTGGTGCATTCTCTGTTGTTTTTGAGGCAATATTTTACAACACTGATCCAGTGAGGTTTTTCTTGAAAATGCTTTATACTGGCAGAAGATGGGATATGAATATTCCATGTATAAACTAATATACCAAAGGTCATGGTGTTTCTCACACTTATTAACCAGAAACTGGTTTTTATCCTGCCTTATGCCTTGTAATAAATGTGTTGTCTTGGTAAGATGCCCTCACTATTTATAATAGTTAGCTGTTAACAATCTATCGGGCTTAATAAAAAAAAACACGGAAACGCAGTATGGTGTTTTTATAGGCCGACAAATGATGTCAAACTTCAGGGTTAGATTTCATAAAAACAAGATATTGCGCAACTACGAAGAATTATAATTTCTCGTGCATGTCATGTTACTGTTCAGTTGCCTTCTTTGCCTACCTGAACAGTTCCTTTGGTTTATTGCCAAACAACACACGACACCCTGTTAACCAGTTTTATCTCTTCTCTCTATATTATAAAAGAAAGTTTTTGTTTGTTTGTCTGCACGCGCTAATCTCCTGAACGGTGAAAGTTAGGAGGAAACCTCTAATACATAAAATGTCTGGACGGGCCCCGGGAAGGTTTTAGGCTAGGTGGCGAGGCCGGTTGCGGCTGCTTCGGCCGGGCCGAGCCCATTTCGCAATTAAAAGCTGAGCTGAATTATAGTAGTCAATCTTCTACGACTGCGAGTAAAAGATGAATTATGGTAGTAAATTCATTCAAAAAGAACCAAAAATGTCGGGACAGGCCCCGGGAAGGTTATAGGCTAGGTGGCGAGGCCGTTCCAGGCCGCGTCGGCCGAGCTGGGCCCATTTCACAATTAAAAGCTGAGCTGAATTATAGTAGTCAATCTTCTACGGCCGTGAGTAAAAGCTGAATTATGGTAGTAAATTCATTCAAAAAGAAGCAAAAATGTCGAGACAGGCCCCGGGAAGATTATAGGCTAGGTGGCGAGGCCGGTCGAGGCCCATCTCAGCCGAGCTGTGCCCATTTCACAATTAAAAGCTGAGCTGAATTATAGTAGTCAATCGTCTACGGCCGCGAGTAAAAGCTGAATTATAGTAGTAAATTCATTCAAAAATAACCCGGGCAACGCCGGGTGCTTTCATTTAGTCTACTATAAATGGATGAGTTGGGTGTGTGTGTGTGTGTGTGTGTGTGTGTGTGTGTATGTGTGTGTGTGTGTGAGGCATGTTTTTTGTGGAGTTCGACAGGAGCTTTCTGATGTGTAATGTGATACACCAAAATGATTGGCATGATCACCTGAGTTGATTAGGCTAATTAACTACAAAGATTCCAGAAGAATTCCCATGTTTTAAATGCATGCCATGTTAAGGTGTATAGAGCACTAGAGCAGCTTAATAGGTCGTTCCACGGCATGGAATTTTAATTACAAAATAAATAACAAAAATAATGATAACATTGTAACAAAGCATATATTAATTTATACTAACAATATTAACAACCATAATAATAGTAGCATCATTTGGCAACAATAATAACAAACGTATAACCCCCTCCACCCCCCTGCCTAAGGCCCAAACAGGTCTGTGTTTGGTGAAGGGCAAGCTAATGCTCAAGCAGTATGGCAGGCAGGTATGCTACAAGGCCATTAAGACCAACAAAATTAGTCCAATGGACCAACGGGCCCAAACTGCATGAAGCATGGACGCAGAATTCTTAACATCTGATATTTAACCCCATGTCATATCCATTCTGTGATACAGTTCCTCCTCCTCCTCTTCTGCCCCTTCCTCATACTGCTTTTTGCTTCTTTTCCCAGACTGCATCAGATATATCATGCTTCTCAAGAAGTTGAACATCTTCAAATTCTTCTTGCCACTTAGCTACCTGTGCAGGTTTAAACTGAAGCAAGTTCGGAGTGGTTTATGCAGAAAAAATCCACAAAGTTAAATATGCACTCTTCCTTTCTTTGAAATTTCGAAAATCTTGCGTGGTTGCGGACCACATCATCCAGGGGCAATTTCTCGAAGGCCTGAGAAGCAGCTTCCACTTAAATGCTGTCACCCCTTTAAATAATTTCCCTTCATCAGCAACACAAATGTCACCTTCATCAATATGTTTTTTCACCCTATGTTTTGTTACTGTTCCATCTGTGAGTTCGGAGTCATCTCGGCGGTTTGTTAGTATTCTCAAAGTCCACCTTTGTGATATCTTCTAACTTCTTGAAGGCATCCAATGTAAAAAAACTTACGAAGCAGATTATTGAAGAAGACCCGAATTGTGTCAACTACCAGGTACTGGGATCCTCTCTCTGCAGGACTTTGATACGAGTGAAAGTAGGAAATGCTGACTTAGAGAAAGGCAAGTGTACTTTAGCCACTGGGTCTTCAAACGCAGCAATCAGCTCACTGTATCTTGTTTGTGATACATGTTCAGATTTTGAAATAGTTTTGCAAAGAACTTTAACTGCAGAGTTGCAAGATTCTACACACAGACTTTTCTAAACTAAGCCATCGAACACTGACATACATGACAACTTCATGCTGGTGGGTTGGTATGTGCTTGCATCCAATTGTGGCCTCACTGAGATCATGTTGCCTTTTTATCCTTTGGCAACTTTTTTTTTTTTTTTGTATACAAGATCGAGGCTCGTGTAAGAGCTAACGATCACAAAAAGACAAACTGACACATAGAACATAAGATACAGGGAGCGGGAGACAAGATGGGGAGAGAGAGGGAAGCACGCAAGTACAACATTTGAGAGCAGGGACATCGGGAGATCTGTGAGAGGGAGAGGGCTTGGGGGGCGGAGGCATGGGAAGGCGGGCGGGGGGGGGGGGGGGGGGGGGGTGGGAGAAGTATAAAACACATGGACACTGCTGGGACTTCCAGGAAAGAAGTCGGAATTTCAAAAAAATGGATCTGGGGTGAATTAACGGGGGTAGAAAAGTTCAAGGTTTCGGATGGGGGAAGACAAGAGATGGTGGTGAACAGCTGTTTTAAAAACCTGGAGGGAGGAGTGTTAGACCATGAGTAAAAGTCAGTTTTGCATTCTTAGCCAGAAGAAATGCAATATTCCCTGAAAAACTATAGGTGGGACCCCGATAAGGTGTGAATGATACCATGGCTGCTAAAATATTTTAATTTACCAACCTTTACTATGAGATTGCTGTCAAAAAATACCAATCTGACAGCTGATTTGCCATGATAACAATGAGTTATTTGATTCATTCATTCGCATCATGTGGCTGCGGGTTTGCATTATTAGTTCTCACGGTGGCTGCTCCTGATGCAGCGCCTCCTATAGGTTGGAGCAGGGATTTGTAATTTGGTCACAATGCCGGCGATAGCTCACCCACTCTTCGCAAAGGACACCGTGGGATCTTTAACGTCCACCAACCAACGCGGGTAAACGGGACTCCCAATTTAACGTCCATCCGAGGAACAACACACATGAATTAATCTTGTCTGGATTCAAACCCAGGATAGACAGCTCAGAGGTGAGTGTGCGTACACCTAGGCCTAGGATATCCTGGTAGCCCACAGGAATGACTTAAAGCCGAGCTTTACTTGACAGCACAAGAGTAAGTTGGCAGTAACATCCATGAAATGTTCCGAAATAGTACACAAAGTGATCTGAGAACTGATGGAATTTTTTTTTTTTAAATACAAGATCGAGGCTCATGTAAGAGCTAACATCAATCACAAAAAGACAAACTGACACATAAAACATAAGATAAAGATCATACATAGATAAACAAATAAGATAAAGATAAGATAAGATAAAGAAACATACAAGATCGATAAAGATAGATAAGACTTAACATATTAATAAACATGACATGTTAATATGATAAGACATGACATGATATGGCTATGATAAATGATAAGATTGATAGAATTGATTGATAAAACATGACTATGATCATGATAAGACATGATAACATGACATGATAAGACTTAACATCTCAATAAAGATGACATGTTAATATGATAAGACATGACATGATATGACTATGATAAATGATAAGATTGATAGAATTGATAGAATTGATTGATAAAACATGACTATGATCATCATAAGACATGATAACATGACATGATAAGACTTAACATCTCAATAAAGATGACATATTAATATGATAGGACATGATATGATATGACTATGATAAATGATAAGATTGATAGAATTGATAGAATTGATTGATAAAACATGACTATGATCATCATAAGACATGATAACATGACATGATAAGACTTAACATCTCAATAAAGATGACATTAATATGATAGGACATGATATGATATGACTATGATAAATGATAAGATTGATAGAATTGACAGAATTGATTGATAAAACATGACTATGATCATGATAAGACATGATAACATGACATGATAAGACTTAACATCTCAATAAAGATGACATGTTAATATGATAAGACATGACATGATATGAGTATGATAAATGATAAGATTGATAGAATTGATAGAATTGATTGATAAAACATGACTATGATCATCATAAGACATGATAACATGACATGATAAGACTTAACATCTCAATAAAGATGACATTGTGGCGGACACAAAAGCCCACTGGCGTGGTGACATCATTCCACGCACCAAGTGGGCGGTGGCCACGCCCGAGGGGTAGGCGTGGCCTCATGATATACACCGGGCGACCAGCCCGGAGGAGTTCAGTGTTACAGTGTAGTCTTACAATAAAGACGTTTATATGTTACCGCTTGTCCGCTTCCTCCTTGCTCACAAGCAGCGCGCGTAACGCCGCGCTTTACTGGTGACCCTCGACGTTGGATCTGCCGGAGCGATCCTTCCACACGCGACGCCATCGCCATGGCCGCCTTCGTCAAACTTCCGGAATTTTGGGAGGCTCAGGCCGAAGTCTGGTTCGTCCAGGCCGAAGCCCAATTTCAGCTTCGGCACCTCACCGGCGATGACACGCGCTACTGCCACGTCGTCGCCTCCCTCGGGCCCGGCACGGCCGCTCGAGTTGTGTCCGTCCTTCGCCACCCACCGGACGGCCACAAGTACGAGGCACTCAAGCGGCTACTCCTAGCCACGTTCAGCCTCACGGACGACGCACGGGCCGACCGCCTCCTGGATCTCCCCGAGCTCTGTGAGACGCGCCCGTCGGTCCGAATGGACCATATGCTGTCACTGTTGGGCGACGAAGCCCCCGGTTCGCTATTCCGGGCGCTTTTCCGTCGCCAACTTCCAGCGCAGGTTCGCCTCGCGTTGGCCGGGACCGGGCTAACGGAACCCCGAGCATTGGCGGCCGAGGCGGACAAGTACTTCGCCGCTTCGGACACGCGGGCGAGCGTTGGCGTGGCCGTCACGGCCTTCGACGCTGATGTTCCACAGCATCATCTTCTACAGCACGCTGAAGTTCAGCAGCATGCTGATACGCACCTCGTGAACGCCGCCACGCCCCGCCCACCGCCGCGGCGAAAACCGCCACCGCGGGGAAACCCGTCGACTCCACCGGCCTGGCGGAGCCAGCCGCGCTCCTCCAGCTCCACCACCTGGTGCTGGTTCCACGCCAAGTTCGGCCACGAAGCTCGGCGGTGTCATCCGCCGTGCTCCTTCAACGGGTCGGGAAATGCCCGGGCCGGCGCTCAATAGTGGCGATGAGCGCCGGCCGTTCGAGCAGCCTGCTGTTCATAACGGACACCTTCTCCGGGCGCCGTTACTTGTGCGACACGGGAGCGCAGGTGAGTGTCATTCCCGCCGGCACGTCAGACAAGCACGCCGCGGGTGGGGGCCCCGCGCTGCTTGCCGCGAACGGGACGCCCATCCGTACGTACGGAAAACGCTGCCTCTCTCTGCGGTTTGGAGGGCAGGTTTTCCGATGGACGTTCGTCACCGCCGACGTGCCCATGGCACTGCTTGGCGCGGACTTCCTGTGCGCTAATGGGCTCCTGGTCGACGTCAAGCGCAGACGGCTTGTCCAGGCCGAGACGTTCAGCTCGCTCGCGTGTGCGTTGCCCAGCTCAACGAGCGGCTTGCCAAGCGGCTTGCTGAACGATTCGGTTCCGGCCACGTTGGTCTGTACGCTTCCGGCAGCGGACGCATTCACCCGCCTCCTCGCCGGCTTCCCGGCCCTCACGCGGCCCACCTTCTCGGCGGGGGCGGTCAAGCACGGGGTGGCCCATCACATCCCCACCGTCGGGCCACCGGTCTACGCCCGGGCACGCCGCCTCGAGCCGACGAAGCTGGCGGTGGCAAAAGCGGAGTTCGCTACCCTGGAGCGACTCGGCATCGTTCGGCGCTCAGAGAGCGCTTGGGCGTCGCCGCTGCACATCGTGCCGAAGCCCGGCGGGGGATGGCGACCGTGCGGGGACTATCGCCGTCTCAATGACGCCACGACTCCCGACCGCTACCCCGTCCCCCACATTCAGGACTTTTCCGCCCGTTTGGCGGGCAGGTCCTTCTTCTCGAAGGTGGACCTCATACGCGGCTACCATCAGGTCCCCGTCAGGCCGGAGGACGTCCCGAAGACGGCGGTCATCACGCCATTCGGACTCTTCGAGTTCCTGCGCATGCCCTTCGGTCTGAAGAATGCGGCTCAGGCGTTCCAGCGACTGATGGACAGCGTCCTGCGCGACTTGGATTTTGTCTACGTCTACCTGGACGATATCCTCGTCGCCAGCGCGTCCCGCGAAGAGCACCTACGCCACCTCCGCACGCTCTTCGAACGCCTGGGCCAGCATGGCCTGATTGTGAACCCCGCAAAGTGCCGGTTCGGCACCGCCACAATCGATTTTCTGGGGCACCGTGTCACCAGGCACGGCGCCGTCCCCCTGCCGGCCAAGGTGGAGGCGGTGAAGGGGTTTCCGCGCCCCCGCACGATCAGAGGGCTGCAGGAGTTCCTGGGCATGGTGAACTTTTACCATCGGTTCCTGCCCCGTATCGCCCAGCTCCTGCGCCCCCTGCACGAAGCTCTCCGAGGTAAGCCGGGCAAAGGCGACGTTACCTGGACCGAGCAGATGGACACGGCGTTCACGGGCGCGAAGCTCGCCTTGGCTAACGCCACCATGCTCGCGCACCCGGCGCCCGATGCACCGATCGCCCTCACCACCGATGCCTCGGACTACGCGGTGGGCGCGGTGCACGAGCAATGGGTGCGTGGAGCTTGGCAACCGCTGGCGTTCTTTAGCCGGCAGCTTCGCCCGCCCGAACGCCGTTACAGTACCTTCGACCGCGAGTTGCTCGGACTTCACTTGGCGGTCAGGCACTTCCGCCATCTGCTCGAGGGCCGGGCGTTGACTGCCTTCGTCGACCACAAGCCGCTGATCTTCGCGATGGGCAAGGTCACCGAGCCGTGGTCGGCCCGGCAGCAGCGTCACCTCTCGGCCGTGTCCGAGTACACGACGGACATCCAGCACGTCGCGGGGAAGGACAACCCGGTGGCGGATTGCCTTTCCCGGGCCGTCGCCCACGCAGTCCACCTCGGCATCGACTATGCCCGGATGGCAGCGGACCAGGCCGCTGACCCCGACGTCCAGGCCTTGCGGACCGCCGTCACGGGCCTCCGCGTCACCGAGGTGCCGTTCGACGGCGCGGGCGCGGCCCTCTTGTGCGACGTCTCCCTCGGGCGTCCTCGCCCCATTGTGCCCGCGGGCTGGCAGCGCCAGGTGTTTGACGCCATCCACGGCCTGTCCCACCCGGGCGCGAGGGCCTCCCAAAGGCTGATCGCCGACAAGTTCGTCTGGCATGGCCTCCGGAAGGCCGTCCGCGGCTGGGCCAGGACGTGCCTCGCGTGCCAGCGCGCCAAGGTGCACCGGCACACCCAGGCCCCGTTGGCCCCGTTCACGGTGCCGGAACGCCGGTTTGACCACGTCCACGTGGACCTGGTGGGACCTCTGCCCCCCTCGCGGGGTTTCACCTACGTCCTCACCATGGTGGACCGCACCACCCGGTGGCCGGAGGCCGTGCCCTTGGCGTCGACAACGGCGGCCGATGTCGCGCAGGCTTTCATCGCCACCTGTGTCGCCCGTTTCGGCGCCCTCTCAGACATCTCATCCGACCGCGGCCCCCAGTTCACCTCGGAGCTCTGGGGGGCGGTTGCGCAGGGGCTCGGGGTCCGGCTGCACCGAACCACGGCCTACCACCCCCAGGCTAACGGCCTGTGTGAGCGATTTCACCGCTCATTGAAGGCCGCGCTCCGGGCCACCCTCCGCGACGGCGGCTGGGTCGACAGGCTCCCCTGGGTCCTGCTGGGCCTCCGGACGGCGCCCAAGGAGGACCTGCGCGCATCCGCGGCGGAGTTGGTCTTCGGGCAACCGCTGCGGGTGCCGGGCGAGTTCCTCCCCGACTCCACGGCACCATGGTCCGCGGCACAGCAGCGCTCCGCTCTGCAAGAGACCGCCCAGAGGTTCGCCCCGGTGCCAACGGCATGCCACGGGCACCCACCGACGCACGTCGCCCCGGAGCTTCGCACGGCGGAGTACGTCTTCGTCCGCCACGATGCCCATCGGACACCACTGCGGCCCCCGTACGACGGGCCTTTCCGCGTGCTGGAGACCGGGGCGAAGCACTTCACCCTGGACATCGGCGGTACTCCTGACCGCGTTTCGGTAGACCGCCTCAAGCCGGCCCACCTCGATGTGGACCATCCACCGCCAGTGGCCCGACCCCCACGTCGGGGCCGCCCTCCTGCGGGCGGACCCCCGGCACCGCCCAGCCCCGCCGCCACGGCGCCCCCCGGTCCTGCACCCATCCCAGGGGCAGCCAGGGGCATCCCACCTGGTATCCCTGCACCCCGGACGCCGCCGATCGCCAGGGGGCGCTTCGGCCGGGTCATTCGTCTGCCCCGCAAACTGGCCCTCCAGGTGCGCGGGAATTCTGGGGGGGCGCGTGTGGCGGACACAAAAGCCCACTGGCGTGGTGACATCATTCCACGCACCAAGTGGGCGGTGGCCACGCCCGAGGGGTAGGCGTGGCCTCATGATATACACCGGGCGACCAGCCCGGAGGAGTTCAGTGTTACAGTGTAGTCTTACAATAAAGACGTTTATATGTTACCGCTTGTCCGCTTCCTCCTTGCTCACAAGCAGCGCGCGTAACGCCGCGCTTTAACATATTAATATGATAGGACATGATATGATATGACTATGATAAATGATAAGATTGATAGAATTGATAGAATTGATTGATAAAACATGACTAAGATCATGATAAGGCATGATAACATGACATGATAAGACTTGACATGTTAATAAATATGACATGTTAATATGATAAGACATGACATGATATGACTATGATAAATGATAAGATTGATAGAATTGACAGAATTGATTGATAAAACATGACTAAGATCATGATAAGGCATGATAACATGACATGATAAGACTTAACATGTTAATAACCATGACATGTTCATATGATAAGACATGACATGATAAGACTATGATAAATGATAAGATTGATAGAATTGACAGAATAGATTGATAAAACATGACTATGATCATGATAACATGACATGATAAGACTTAACATGTTAATAAACATGACATATTAATATGATAAGACATGACATGATAAGACTATGATAAATGATAAGATTGATAGAATTGACAGAATTGTTTGATAAAACATGACTATGATCATGATAAGACATGATAACATGACATGATAAGACTTAACATGTTAATAAGCATGACATGCTAATATGATAAGACATGACATGATAAGACTATGATAAATGATAAGATTGATAGAATTGACAGAGTTGATTTCTAAAACATGACTATGATCATGATAAGACATGATAACATGACATGATAAGACTTAACATGTTAATAAACATGACATATTAATATGATAAGACATGACATGATAAGAATATGATAAATGATAAGATTGATAGAATTGACAGAATTGATTGATGAAACATGACTATGATCATGATAAGACATGATAACATGACATGATAAGACTTAACATGTTAATAACCATGACATGTTCATATGATATGACATGATAAGACTATGATAAATGATAAGATTGATAGAATTGACAGAATTGATTGATAAAACATGACTATGATCATGATAAGACATGATAACATGACATGATAAGACTTAACATGTTAATAACCATGACATGTTCATATGATAAGACATGACATGATAAGACTATGATAAATGATAAGATTGATAGAATTGACAGAATTGTTTGATAAAACATAACTATGATCATGACATGTTAATATGATAAGACATGACATGATAAGACTATGATAAATGATAAGATTGATAGAATTGACATCAGTTCATCCATGATTGACTATGATCATGATAAGACATGATAACATGACATGATAAGACTTAACATGTTAATAAAGATTAACATAAATAAGATAAAGAAACATACAAGATCGAGGCTCGTGTAAGAGCTAACATTAAACACAAAAAGACAAATTGACACATAAAACATTTGATAAAGGGAGCGGGAGACAAGATGGGGAGAGAGAGGGGGGAGCACACAAGTACAACATTTGAGAGCAGGGGCATCGGGAGATCTGTGGGAGAGAGAGGGAAGCACACAAGTACAACATTTGAGAGCAGGGGCATCGGGAGATCTGTGGGAGAGAGAGAGAGAAGCGCACAAATACAACATTTGAGAGTAGGGGCATCGGGAGATCTGTGGGAGGGAGAGGGAAGCGCACAAGTACAACATTTGAGGGCAGGGACATCGGAAGTATACAGTATATTACTACAGTATTTTGTCCCTGGTACAAATGAATGAAGGTTGAAAAAAATACATGAACTGAGCACTTTAACCTTTCTCTGAGTATTGCTATATTTAATGTTTGCGTGAACTTTAGTGTCACCTGGGGTTCGATTTTGACCACCATACTCTGGAAAAGGCTCTACCTGCAAACTCAGGATGGGCATCCAAGGATAGTACACGACATGGGAGTTTATGCCCTTGAATTATAATGACTCGGCCTGAGTCATCTGGCATCTGCATTCAAAGGCGACTCTCACTCGTGTAATCATTTACAGTGTTTCATATCTGGTGAGCAATGCGCCCGTACCTTCATACCTGACATCAGTATGTGCCTGCCCTGTACAAAGCTTCTATATCTACATGTCATGTTGTGTGTCTCTTCATTTCTATCATTTCCTGGCGTGACGTCATAGCAAGAGCCCACCTTGCTTGTCCTTGCAGACGTCTCTGATCGTAAACACCCCATATTCCTTTCAGCTGCTCTTTTCTTTATCATGTCAAGCCCATTTATTTAAGCAGGTTGTCCAATTGGCTTACCATTTTTATTTCCCATGCTATCATCAATTACATGGGGTCATATGTCATTTCACCTTAAGCCTGAAATCCTCGTTTTTACAATGCACTTTATTCTCACATTGCTTTAATTGCTTGTTTATGCACACTTTTCTAAACTGGATGAACACTGAGTTCAAATCCAGACCAAGCTGTAAACCTGGTGTTTCATAGGTATTGGGCCATTCTTCAATGTGTGTGTGTGCCGCTCCTCGGATGGACGTCAAACGGATGTCCCATGTGCTGGTACGAGTCTTCTCCATATGCCCTGCCTTGACCACAGTCCACCTCCATATGCCCTGCCTTGACCACAGTCTTCCTCCATATGCCCTGCCTTGACCACAGTCTTCCTCCATATGCACTGCCTTGACCACAGTCTTCCTCCATATGCCCTGCCTTGACACAGCCCTCCTCCATATGCCCTGCCTTGACCACAGTCTTCCTCCATATGCCCTGCCTTGACCACAGTCTTCCTCCATATGCCCTGCCTTGACCACAGTCCACCTCCATATGCCCTGCCTTGACCACAGTCCACCTCCATATGCCCTGCCTTGACCACAGCCCTCCTCCATATGCCATGCCTTGACCTCAGTCCTCCTCCATATGCCCTGCCTTGACCACAGTCCACCTCCATATGCCCTGCCTTGACCTCAGTCCTCCTCCATATGCCCTGCCTTGACCACAGTCCACCTCCATATGCCCTGCCTTGACCACAGTCTTCCTCCATATGCCATGCCTTGACCTCAGTCCTCCTCCATATGCCCTGCCTTGACCACAGTCCACCTCCATATGCCCTGCCTTGACCACAGCCCTCCTCCATATGCCATGCCTTGACCTCAGTCCTCTTCCATATGCCCTGCCTTGACCACAGTCTTCCTCCATATGCCCTGCCTTGACCACAGTCTTCCTCCATATGCCCTGCCTTGACCACAGTCTTCCTCCATATGCACTGCCTTGACCACAGTCTTCCTCCATATGCCCTGCCTTGACCACAGTCTTCCTCCATATGCCCTGCCTTGACACAGCCCTCCTCCATATGCCATGCCTTGACCTCAGTCCTCCTCCATATGCCCTGCCTTGACCACAGTCTTCCTCCATATGCCCTGCCCTGACCACAGTCCTCCTCTATATGCCCTGCCTTGACCACAGTCTTCCTCCATATGCCCTGCCTTGACCACAGTCCTCCTCCATATGCCCTGCCTTGACCACAGTCCTCCTCCATATGCCCTGCCTTGACCACAGTCCTCCTCCATATGCCCTGCCTTGACCACAGTCTTCCTCCATATGCCCTGCCTTGACCACAGTCCTCCTCCATATGCCCTGCCTTGACAACAGTCTTCCTCCATATGCCCTGCCGTGACCACAGTCTTCCTCCATATGCCCTGCCTTGACCACAGTCCTCCTCCATTTGCCCTGCCTTGACCACAGTCCTCCTCCATATGCCCTGCCTTGACCACAGTCCTCCTCCATATGCCCTGCCTTGACCACAGTCTTCCTCCATATGCCCTGCCTTGACCACAGTCCTCCTGCATATGCCCTGCCTTCACCACAGTCCTCCTCCATATGCCCTGCCTTGACCACAGTCCTCCTCCATATGCCCTTTCTTGACCACAGTCTTCCTCCATATGCCCTGCCTTGACCACAGCCCCTCCATATGCCCTGCCTTGACCACAGTCTTCCTCCATATGCCCTGCCTTGACCACAGTCCTCCTCCATATGCCGTGCCTTGACCACAGTCCTCCTCCATATGCCCTGCCTTGACCACAGTCTTCCTCCTTATGCCCTGCCTTGACCACAGTCCTCCTCCATATGCCCTGCCTTGACCACAGTCTTCCTCCATATGCCCTGCCTTGACCACAGTCTTCCTCCATATGCCCTGCCTTGACCACAGTCTTCCTCCATATGTCCTGCCTTGACCACAGTCTTCCTCCATATGCCCTGCCTTGACCACAGCCCTCCTCCATATGCCCTACCTTGACCACAGTCCTCCATATGCCATGCCTTGACCACAGTCCTCCTCCATATGCCCTGCCTTGACCACAGTCCTCCTCCCTACGCCCTGCCTTGACCACAGTCCTCCTCCATATGCCCTGCCTTGACCACAGTCCTCCATTCCCCTCATGCTCAGCCAACTCTTTCCACTTTCCAACCACTCCCACCTTCTTGGTATCCCTCCTCACACAATCCTCTAATCTCAACCGCAGTCTACCTCTCTTCCTCCTACCTTGCTCCCTCAACCCATCCTCTCTCTTTGCCATTCTCTCTTCCCCCATCCACACCAAATGTCCAGCCCATCTCAGCCGGCATTTCACCAATCTTCCTGTCAAGATCATCGGCACACCAATCTCCTCCATCAGTTCATCCATTCTCCTTCTATCCACCCTCTTCACTCCTGCAATCCTCCTGACTCACTTGTTTTCACAAACGTGCAGACTCTGTTGTTGTCTGTCTGTCACTGTCACCGTCTCCAGATCGTAAAGGTAGGCCACGTTACACAACGACATCAGAACCTCTTCTTTCAATGTCCTTGAAATATTTGTCTGCCATTACACCTTCCACCCTCCTCCACGCATTCGCACCCACCTGAATCCTCCTCCACACCTCTGCGTCCGACTTACCATCCCCGGTCACGGTTCCTCCCAGATACTCAAACCTATCTCGTTGTTTGATCTCGTTCCTCTCTCACCTGATATTTATTTATTTATTTTCTCTGCTGCCCAACCCACATCACCTGTCTTCTCCATTCTCATTTTCAACCATGTTTCTCAAATGCCTCCTTCCACTACCCCAGTACTTCCTGCTTCTCCCACCCGCTCTCCACCACAACAACTACATTGTCCGCATACAATATCCTCTCCAGAATATCTTTCATGTTTACTTTCTTGTTTATCAGCTCCATCACCATGATAAACATGAGTGGGATGAAAGCTTCCCTGCCTCAAATATTTGTTCACATTGAACTCCTCTGACATCCCAGGACCAATCAAAACTCTTCCCTTCGTCCCCTTGTCCATCCCTTCCACCAAGCTCACTTCTGCCTCCGACACTTCCATCCATCTCAGTGTCACCATCGCTATCTCTCTCAGGACAGTGTTGTAGGCCCCCATATTGGGGGGTAAAATCATCCATGACCATGTGACGAATCAGCTCGTTCTGATATAACCTGACGGAGTGTGACACGGATGAGAGGTGTCGAGTTAATCTTTCAATAGCGCATTAAATGCGCATTTCTCAATCGTGCCATTACCGGATTTTGTCGCAGGAATGTGACCAAAGTGTGGTCATTCTTGTTATTTTTAATGTAAATATGATGGATTTAGCTCTTCAGGTTTTATCAGTAACTGACCGACAGGCTTTTATCGAATTTGCATCAATTTGATTTGTGAAATCCTTACGTTGCGGGTTATGAAATGGATTTCCATTCCGTCTGATGAGTTCCCCCCCTTCCAACCTAATTGGGTAGCTTATTATCGTCATAGCTCATATCCAAAAAGGATTTGTGACTCGTTGTGGAGGCAGGCTCCTGCACATGTCCCTTGTGTCCCTCCATTTCATTGGCTACTGGTGTTTAGGAAACCTTCCATTGTTTTAACTACAGTTTGTTCATCTTTGGTGTTGAATCTGTGATAACGATGGGGAAGCTGAAGGATTGGAACTTTTTACCTGTGTTTAAAGATTTTGTTGTTTTGAGAATTAAACTTGAATTATATTTAATTAACAATTTTCGGGGAAATGTTTGAATCTCAGCAAATATGGGCAGTTGGCAATGTATTTTGCAAAGTGATTGATTATTTTTTAAATTTTGAGTGGTCGTTTATGGGGTCTCACTCTCACTTGCTGACACCTATACAAAGAAATATTAATTATCATAATCATCAACAGCTGGCTTTTCCTATCTGCACGCAGGTCATAATAACCACTCACACAATTTTGGATGCTTATCGACTTCAGCTCTTTGGAATACTGGTGAGCTAAAGCCTCCTTCAACTCCAAATCCCTTTGTGTGCTCACCAGCCATCCCCAGAGATTAACCCCTCCCCATCTGGCATCTGTCTATGCGCAGAATATTCATTCAAAGCTGAGGCCTTGCCAATTTTCTGCTCATAACCTAACCATTTCTCTCACTCATGTGCCTCACTGCTCTGATTGTGAAGTTAATCCTCTTTCATTCACAAAGTCATTAACTGCTGATATTGTTCTTAAGTTTATACCCATCGTTGAGCATTAATTATTTCAAAGATCGACAGCTACAGGCTGATGCTTCTTGGATGAGGTAAAGAACCTCGTTACTGGAAATACGATATTGAGGATGTAAAATAAATGGATGATATTTCAAGCGAGAGGGGATTCCACCATGACCCAAGGGAGGGAAGGGGGGAGAGAGAGAGAGAGAGAGAGAGAGAGAGAGAGAGAGAGAGAGAGAGAGATAGAGATAGAGAGATAGAGAGATAGAGAGATAGAGAGAGATATATAGAGATATAGAGAGACAGAGAGATAGAGAGATAGAGAGATAGAGAGATAGAGAGATAGATAGACAGATTGATTGATTGAGGTAGATAAATATATATATATATATACATATACTAGCTGAAGTTCTCTGGGGGGTGGGGGTGGGGGAAGGGAGTGGGTAGAGGAAGGGAAAGGGAAAGAGAAGAGAGGAGGGGAGGGGAAGGAAAGATGCGGTGGGGAGTGATATATATATATATAAGGGAAGGAGGACAAATTTACCCGTGCAAAGAGTGCTTTAACCTCAGTGTTGCACAGGTAAAAAAGGAAATTGTGTTACCCTCTGCCACCACCACAAGGTGGCGCTACACGATACACAGATAATTTACGCCCACCCCCGACAACTGCGTGAGGCTGCACCCACAGAGCCTATGTTACCCCCCTCACAAAGTTGTGTTTATACCCTAATGAGTTTTGGAGTTTTTAACTTAAAGGATGTGGCCGTGCCTAAGGAACAAAGACAGACAGAAACCCGCAAAGAGAGAGGCTATGGTGTGTATATATATATATATATAATAAAACAGGAGTGTGTCTGTCTGTCTCGAAATGACTCCCTCAATTTTGGGGCTAGCTCCGCCAAACCCTCTGTGGAACGTTTTGTGGTCACAGCTGGTGTCCTGATGTAGGTAGGAATTTACATAAATTCCTCAATTCAACTATGTGATTTTGAAATTGATCAATATGGAGCTGCTCTTGATCTGGAAGTGAACAAGATGACAACTGTTTGCTGGTTTGATAATATCTCGATACAATCATGATTTAACATTGTATTTTGTTATATTAATGCTGTTAGTATTAATTTGTAATTGGAATGATGTAGATTGGAATGAAAATATAGAGAGATTGAGTTTTGAAGCAGAATGAGGAAATGACGTAAGGGTTTCCACTTGTGACATTCACAGATTCGGCATTTTTAGTTTCGCCATTGACGGCGTGTAGAAACATTCAGCTGCAGTAATTTTTTTTCCAAGTCCTTCACGAACCAGCTGTCCATGCCTGACATTTGACTGAAAGTGGCATAGCAATGTGGAATTTATTGGTTCATGGTTTGCCATTTGCCGTTTTTTGCCCAAGTCCTTCACGAACAGGCTGTCCATGCCTGATATGCATAATCAATCACTATCATCCTTCAAAATAATATTATGTGGAAAACGAAAAATTACGGTAAATGTTATGGAGTTTTATTTGTCGACGTCAGCACTGCACTGAAGGCTAACACGACTCGTACAAACGTTCTGGATATATATATATATATATGTATACATAATAGCATGGACTGCCCAGGGAGTGGGGGTTGGGATAGGTGAGGTGGGGGAGGTAGGTGTGGGTACCAGGAGCTGCCTGGCTAGTTACCTTTGGTTTGTGGGCTGGAAACAGGTAGCACTGCCTGACCCCATATACCAATCAATATGCTTTACTAGCAGAGTACCTGTCTGCAATGGGTTCGTAGTTGTCTCACCTCAAATGAGCATTTTTTGGAGTGTGTATTGGTAGGAAGGGCAATTCGGCATAATTATTCAGTGAGCAGATATTGCAGTGGGTGGAGGCGGTACCCTTGGAAACCTCGTTCCATTGTACCAGCTCGGATTTCCAATCCATGCTTATTGTACCACACCCATAGGCGTAGTGATGGGGGAGGAGGGGCGGACGGGGCGAAGGGGCGACCGCCCCGAGCGCGAAGTGGATGAGGTGCCAGATGACACACCCAAAACACATTTTCATGGTACATTTGGTTGTACTGTATATCTTGCTATAATTCACCAAATGTCCATCCGTCCGTCCGTTCCAAGGTACCGCAAAAACGGCTGAACCAATCACAACGAAATTTTTGGTGGGTAATCTTGGGACCCCCTGGAGTAAAATAGGCAATATTGTTTTTCCAATTTCAACTTTGGTCTCCAGCATTTTCAGGTTTGGACTACTGCTGAACGTTATTGTCCTGGGTACCGCAAAAACGGCTGCATCGATCGCAACGATACACCTCCATGCCCGTGGGATTCCCACGGGTGGCCCCACTAGTAAATTATAATACAACGGACTCGTGAGAGCACGAGATGTAACTTTCAGAACCACATTTTGCATTTTAAACTTCATGCTAGTGACGTGTCGTGTCCATTTTTACGAGTTGCTTCCATCGGGTTTAATAGTTTTCATGAATATTTATAATATATATATTTTATTTTTTGTAAATTTATTTTTCTCTAACATTGTTAATTTAATATTAATCACTTCGGCACACTGAATAAATCCGTATTAGTAATTATGAGGCTACCAGCTGTGTAAATGTCTTATCTTATCGAATTGTCTCGTGAATCTTCAACAGATGAGGCAATATGCATTCTGTAATACGGAGATCACCCAAAGGGATGGAGGGATTGTAATTGTTGGACAGATATTACATAATAATGTAATTACGTGTCAAACAGATGCAGATGTTTCATGCCCTACGACCCCAATTTGTGACGGCCAGGATCATGTGACAAGTTGGTAAGGTTAGTTATTCAAGTTCCTTGTCCATCTCTCTTTTCCTTTCGACATCTTGGATTCCAATCCCCACTTTCCTATCATTTCACCCTTTTTATAGTTTATAATGTGTGCGGCCATCCGAGGATAATTGTAATCGGTGATCTTCTGTATTACATAAATATAGAGGAAAATAAAATTCCATTGAAGAAAAATTACTTATTTATTTCCAAAACCTTCTTTCTCTATCTTATTACCCTTTGTCATATCACATGACTCAATTTTATGATGTTGCCACATCTAATTTGCATATTAATTATCAACTCAAATAAATACATTTAATTTCCGAGTTTCCGTCATAACTTTTGAAGCATTATACAAATTTGTTCAGATTTTGAGAATGTATTTATTTATCATGAACTAACCAACATGTATAGAACTACCATGTTTAAAAATACATTCAACATTTTGTAAAATTAGCTTTATCTCGTCAGGAAAAAAAATCATAAAAAAGTTAGGTACTGGATCTCTTTTTTTTTTTATAGTTCAGGACATTTGATCCACTGAAAAGATGAACTGTGACAAATTTGAAGTAGGCCTACACTTCTCTTCTGCTTCAAAAATTATGATGAAAATTCCATAAGAGTATTGATTATGAGATAAACACGTTTAAAGTTTCACGTACGATTTATGAGTGCGGAATCATATGCACTTTCAAAACAAACATGTTAATCATGATTTTGTTGATACACAATTTGGTGATGTGCTGTACACAATTTGGAGATGCACTGTACACATTTTGGCGATGCACTGTACACATATTGGCGATGAACTGCACACATTTCGGCGATGCACTGTACACAACTTGGAGATGCACTGTACACAATTCGGTGACGCACTGCACTCAATTTGGTGATGCACTGCACACAATGCGAAGATGTACTGTACACAATTTGGTGATGCACTGTACAAAATTGGAAGATTTATTGCACTCAATTTGGTGATGCACTGTACACAATTTTGATGTCTCGCGAACTGTATACATTTTGGCAATGCACTGTACACAATTTGGTGATGAACTGTACACAATTTGGAGATGTATTGTACACAATTTGGTGATACACTGTACAAAATTTGAAGATTTATTGTACACAATTTGGTGATGCACTGTACACAATTTTGATGTCTCGCGAACTGTATACATTTTGGCAATGCACTGTACACAATTTGGTGATGAACTGTACACAATTTGGAGATGTGCTGCACACAATTTGGTGATGCACTGTACACAACTTGGAGATGCACTGTACACAATTCGGTGATGCACTGTACACAATTTGGAGATGCGCTGTACACAATTTGGTGATGCACTGTACACAATTTGGTGATGCACTACAAAATGTGGTGATGCACTGTATGCAATTTTGTGATGCACTGTATGCAATTTGGTGATGCACTGTACAAAATTGGAAGATTTATTGCACTCAATTTGGTGATGCACAGTACACAATTTTGATGCCTCGCGAACTGTATACATTTTGGCAATGCACTGTACACAATTTGGTGATGAACTGTACACAATTTGGAGATGTATTGTACACAATTTGGTGATACACTGTACAAAATTTGAAGATTTATTGTACACAATTTGGTGATGCACTGTACACAATTTTGATGTCTCGCGAACTGTATACATTTTGGCAATGCACTGTACACAATTTGGTGATGAACTGTACACAATTTGGAGATGTGCTGCACACAATTTGGTGATGCACTGTACACAACTTGGAGATGCACTGTACACAATTTGGTGATGCACTGTACACAATTTGGAGATGCGCTGTACACAATTTGGTGATGCACTGCACACAATTTGGTGATGCACTACAAAATGTGGTGATGCACTGTATGCAATTTTGTGATGCACTGTATGCAATTTGGTGATGCACTGTACACAATTTCCCCATAGTCGTAGCACATGTACTGTACGGTATGCATTGTTGTTGTGATCTGTGCACATGCCATAAATCGTTCAAAGGTCAGTGTTGGACTGCTTCAATTGCAATCTGGAACCCCCGGTGTGATAGTCGTCCACATCTTAATGATTGTTCAGCAATGCTGGCCAATCGCAGAATTGCTTTTTTGAGGAAGCATTTTTGTTGGGTTATTGCATGTGAGAGCTGGTTGTGTGTGGTCTGTGTCTTGATTGATGCGAAGTGCAAATGGAATGTGTTGCTTAATCCGGTCTTCCAGTCTTTGGGATTACAGCTTACATAGCACTAAAATCTTGATCTTTGGGATCATGCCAGCACTGAAATCCATAAATAACATTATTCAATTTTGTGGTCGGGAGTACATCTTTCTGGACTGGTGGGAGCATTTCATCAGTTGTAAATATCACTTGTGCTGCAACCGAGTGACAGCAGCGTGATACCACTTGGTTCATTTGTTGCTTACATTTTTGAGGGATTCTACCTCTCCCTGGCAGCTTAAGGAAGGCGGCCACTTCTTTCTCAAGTGCAAGGACAATGTCTTTTGACCCATTGACAATTTAGACCATATAGACCGAACGATGAGTCGCTGGGAGAAGCCATGTGCCAGTTTGCCCGTCCTTTTGATTTCAGCAGCAAGCCGACATGGCGAGCAAATGGCCATAGCTCTGTTTATCAGGGTGTTAATCAGAGCAATATTTGTGTGTTGGACTGAAACAATCCCCTCGCATACACTGCCTGGTGAAGGTAGGTTTGCGGTAGACTGTAGTCAAGAATCCATCTCCAGATTTCTCGACTAACACGTCTAGAAAGGGAGTTCAATTGCTCCATCTGAAAAGTGAACTTGAGCGTGGGATGGAGTGCTTTGGGATGTGCAAGGAAGTCCATGGAAGCGGTATCAGAATCACAAATTGCAAACGTATCGTCCACATATCGAAAATGAAAACACGGTTCTTGGAAAACACGCTCCTCATGAAAATGGGGACGAAGTTGTCAGCAAGCACCGGAACTAATGGAGAACCCGTCACCACCCCCATCCAATTGTGCATACGTGTTATTGAAGCTGAACTCCACTGATTGGGTTGCTTGGGACTTGGGATTGGATTGGGTTGGAGAACCCATGCAGCGTTCATGAGTTCCACAAGGAGCAATTCCAGAATCGAAGGTCGTTCAAGGTTACCTTGAAATAGCGATGCCGCACAAATATGTATGGCGTCCTTGAGTGGCAAATGAACACATGGTCACAACATTGCTGTCCAACCCTAGTTCATGCATCGTTTCAGCAAAAGTGAATGAGTTCATGTTGCCCAGAGTACGTCATAATGGAACACCTTCTTCATGTATTTCAGGTAAACCGTACATCCGAGGATGTTGCGAGCCATATGGACGGATTTGTTCATGCACGTCAAGTGGCAAATCCTTTTCGTTTGCACATCTGTAATGGACATGTTGGTAATTTGCGCTCGAGCAAAACTGTGCGATCTTAATGAACGCCATCGCCGAGGACTTTCAATTTGGATTCATCGTTCAGAACCACATAATCACACTTGTTCACAACTGTGTACTGCTCCAGATCCTTTGTCTGGTTTACATATCCATACGTCTCAGTTAACCGTGAGGCCTCACACCGCTGACGGCCATTCGCATTGAATGTGGACATTGGACAGGGCATTTGGCCTTCCATAATACGCATGCGCAAGGTCAGTCAGTTGCACTTTCCAAGAGTCAGACTCTTCCTTCGAAGTTGGGGTATGAGGAGCCATTTGGGTGTAAAAGAGCTTGAACTCAGAAAATAACACCTGCTCTCTTCTGATGTTGGCTTTGGAAATACCAAAAGCCTAACCGTGGATGACAACAAACTCCTCGATATCGGACAGATTGACCCCATGTTTGGTCGCATCACGTTTCCGTTGCCTTCGATACGATCATCGATCGAGGCAATGTAACGGCAAAACCTGATCGGATCAAAAAATGAAAGGAAAGTCTGCACCGCGGAGCAAGAGTTCTTCTCTTTGCGATATGATGAAAATAAAGAAAGCCCGTCGTAGAAGGCCTTTGCACCTTGAAATGTGAAGATTGCAAATTGTCTGCAGCTGGTCATTTCTAAGTGACCATGAGGAAACCTGAAGTGGGGAGCTACAGGACTTTCATCGATACATGGGTAAGAACAGCCTAGATAGACATGCTTTGAGTGCCTTGGGTGACGGATCTCCCAGGTAAGAATAAAATTGGATAGAATGTTAAATAATTCAGTGAGCGTGTTATCTGTCCGACAGCAGAGCGCGGAGGTGGCACACTTACCTTTAGGTTTATACTTATCATTTAACGATAATGATTCCAAAGTCCAAGTTTGATTGTCAGCTCGACTACAAACTGTCGGATCGATGCTTCTCAGGTAGGGTGTTGCGTTACAAAGTGCGCCATCCCTCGGATGGACATTGAGGCTGTGGTCGTCTTTTGATGACCATTTGATGACCAGTGAACGTTAAAGATCCCACTGTGTTCCACAAACAGTCGTTGAGTTTCCTCCAGCACCCTGGCCCAATTCCAAATGTCAGACCACTTTCAGTCAAATTTCAGATCTGACTAGTGGGTACATAAAAAGACTCGGGCCAAGAGTACTTGATCATCGTATATATCATTTCCTCCAAGTATCATCTCTAGAGAAATCAGAAAAAAAACGATTCAAGCAAAGAGAGGAAGAAAATCGACTTGGCACAAAGAGAGCACCTGTGCAATGCCCCTCGACAGGAGTGCCACAATTAGAATATACACCTTGGTGGTAACTCTGACAGTTTGTTTCATTTGCCCTGTTGTCAACATTGGAAGAACTGAACTCTGAACAAGAAAGACATATAGACACAGCAGACTGGCCAGGTAGTCGGTATGATGACTGCTGCCCTTGATATCCAAAGTGGACACAGCTGTCTGCAGATGCTGCATGGTGATGCCTAAATTGGTGCCACCACTGACTTTCACGGGCACATTTATCCACGATGTAGAGCTCCAGGCTGACCTACATGTGTGGTTTGATATCTGAGTGTCCTTCTCATAGCCTAAAGACGCTTCCACCACAAGGCAGTGGGGATCCGTTACCCTGGACAAGGGGCGCATACCAGGTACTGTCAGCCAGAGCCAGCTGAGCCTGGGACTCGCACAGGGCAAGTACGTCACTCCCTCAGGTAGCTGAATACCTGCTACCCAAATCGAATCATAGGTATGCAAGTGTTGATGACGCACTGAAAATGCTGCGCCACCTATCAGTCACTCTTAAGGAATTTGTGACAAAGTTGAATTGCAAAGAAAAGAAAATGTACACAACAATCAGCCATTATCAGTGTGTTGTCACAAGTATGATGGCATGGGACCACAAGGTGCATTGGAAAATCGACATTGTTTAGCAAATGTGTTTGGCAAACAAGGGGCTGAATAGAGTTTGGGAGCATTTATTTTGACTGTAGGTAAAGGTATCAATACGGATTAAAAAGTAGATTCAGGTGGAGCAAGCTGTTGCTGGCTCCATCCCCTCAATCACTCGCCCCGTACAGGCCGAATGTGTTACGTCCACCAGAAAATCAAGATGGTGTCCATATCATTTCGTCACGGTGTTATGGTGGGTGGATTCAAGCGACAGATGTGGGTGTGGTTCAGCAGAAACAAGAACTTCAAACTTCAGCAACAAGAACAAGAATTTCAAAAATCGACCCCAACAACAACAACAACAACAGCAGCAGCAAGCGAAACTCTTGTAGACCTGTGACAAATGTTTACCTGTGGCCGAATACTTGCACAGACCATCGTATCAAACATCCATGCCTGGATAGGTGCTGTCGACTTTGACATTCATAGTTTTAAGCATCTTTATTAGGCACAACATGAATGTTCGGATAAATTGTGGAGTTTATTTTTGAATTCCGATCAATTGCATTTGGAGGGCCTTTCACTCACTCATCGCAGGCAGGTAGGTGGTCTTTCTGTCTTCTACCGACTCCTCTCCGGCCTTGCTCCTCCAGCTCTCTCTGTGCTCTGTCCCCCAAATATTCCTACAGGTCGCACAAGATCCGCCATCAACCCTCTTATGGTGAAACTGCCAAAATCAAGACTCTCTGCTCACCTTCCCTCCTTCATTCCTCTTTTCTCCCACCTCTGGAACAAACTCCCTCACTCTCTTCAATCCCACTCCTCCCTCCAGGTCTTTAAAACAGCTGTTCACCACCATCTTGTCTTCCCCCATCCAAAATCTTGATCTCTTCTACCCCTGTTAATTCACCCCAGATCCACTTATTTGAAATTCCCACTTCTTTCCTGGAAGTCCTAGCAGTGTCCATGTGTTTTATACTTCTCCCACCCCCCCCCCCCCCCCCCCCCCCGAAGCCCTCTTCCTCCCACAGATCTCCCGATGTCCCTGCTCTCCATCTTGTCTCCCGCTCCCTTCATCATATGTTTTATGTCAGTTTGTCTTTTTGTGATCAATGTTAGTTCTTACACGAGCCTCGATCTTGTGTACCAAAAAACCCGAAAACAACAACACTCACATTCAGAAAAACATATTTTTCCTTCGTTGTCATGTTTCGTCGCACATTGGTGTACATTTTATATTTCTGAGTTGTTATTTTTTTGCACCATTTGCAAAAAGAAACTTTGAAATCTCTTTTGCTCTTTTCAGACAGAGTGCCAACTTTTTATACAAATTGTGCCAATTTTGTGAGAGCACAGTTGTGACGTCATTGTGCCATTGGAGTTAATTTTCCCACAGGCTTGCCACCAGAAAGTTAGAGGCCTAAAAGCAGGTGTTGTGCCTGGAAGTCCGCCTCATCATCGGGCACGTAATCTCGAGTCTCCTCTGCCAGTTCGCCACTGGAGCCGCACCGAACATGAGATCCCAGGAGAAACTTCTGAGGCCACAAGTTTAAACTGTTGATGCCATCTGGAACGCTCCTTGTTTGTCTGTAAAGTTCATTAACGCCCCTCACCCCCAATGTATATTACTGTGGGACGATCACCTGTGACACGCCATCTTGATGATATTTTCCCAACTTCTTTCTTTGCTTTTCCACCAAGGGGGCCGACTCCCCTTAATTTTAGTAAAAAATAAAATAATTATATAGTTTCCTGAATTATATTTAAAATTTCAACATTCATGGTGGCTCAACACAAAATGGAGAAGATTGTCATGGGGACCGCAAGGCCAACCCTCGCTCTAGCAGGGAAAATGGCCTTAAAATGCATGTTGTGTTGTTGTTGTATGGTCGCTCAACACAATAAGCACTTTTAAAGTTGTATTAACATATTAGTAACTAGAACGCCACTCAGTAGAGCGCATACTCCCGCCGTGGGTCAAGTTGGAATAGTACGATTTCACAAAAGTTTGAGGGAGTAGTTCAGTGACAACACAAGACAGACACTGCACAGATATGTATTTAGAATATATAGAAGATAATGTTAAAAAAAAACAAGGCAATTTCACTTACATTTTCGGATTCATCGTTCAATTCCATATAAGTGAGTGTATTTTGAGGCATGTGTGACTTCAAATAAAATTGTAAACCAGGAAAAACGTTCGTTTCATTCCTTAGGGATACAACATGTAAAACTGGCCCAAACGTCAAAACAAAACTCGCTCATTTTAAGTCGTACAAGCTACTGCGACCACTCATTCTTCTGGGAAGAATCCCGTGCACATGCTTGTCACACTTATAGTTATAACTCACCTAAGTCCTTATAAGTTAATCAAATACTGACACCGCGATTGACATTCGCTGAGGTAAATGTTGTCGTTGATATCTCTTCTGAGGTAAAAAACAAAACAGTTTTAAAGCATTATACGTATCAAACGATACATTTTATGAAACGGGGAAACCGAATACACACTTTGGTGGTTTTAAAATGACAGAATGTCTTTATTAGAAAAAGAAAATGAACCTTGAAGACGACGCTGCTAACAAAATACACCGCTCTAACGCATAACCACGAGTTTAGACTACATTTACAACAAATATGAAAACTATTTTCATATCACAATGTTAAATATAGAATATATAGAAGATAATGTTTTTAAAAAATGAGCACTGTCTTCCAATGATAAACAATCCTTCAAAAAATTCCTGGATCTGGAATAATATCCTGAGCTTCACCAAAAACTAATCAATTCTTCCTTATCCCAAGGGCAATCATCCCACAAACTTTCATCCAAATCCGTTCAAAACTTTTCCAGATATCTTGTTCACAAACACACGAACACACACAGACACACGCACACACACGCACACGGACACGATCGAATGCATTACCCCCTGGCGGGAGGAAATATTCTGCGAATAATCCCGGCAGTTTTAGCTGCGGTCGAACCGTATCCCATCTTCCTGATGAAGGAACTCTCGGTGTCGTGGTAACGTGGAATGTCCAGGACGGAAGGATAGATTGGACAAACGGGCACTGTGTAGATCATGGACACGTGCCTGGAACGCAATTCGGATACATTGGCCAAGTTGCGGGGAACTCACAAGATCATCATATGCCTCTGATACACGCCTGCCCCCAAACCCCTCTCTCTCCCTCTGCCCCTTGCCCATGCCTGGGCACCTATTTTCCCACGTTAATTCCTATCGCCGGCAGGGGGAACATCTGCGCTTTCTCGAAATGCAGCTTTGTACCATCGACCCATTTCAATCTTGTATAATTAGCACGAACCTATGTACGGAAAGGAAATGAACCAGGAGGTAAAAGCCATCTACCAATTTAATTGGAAAATCCACACTTGTGCTGTAGTCTTCAGTTTTTATGATTGTACATGAAACTGCAAACTATGTAAAGCTATTTGCCACAACGTTGCATATACATACAGTCACGTGAAAAAGTAAGTACACCCCATGTAAAGTTTTGACTTTTTCAACATATTTCAACATACAGCTATTTGATCTTCATTTCAACAATATTGATAGATAAAGGTGATATAATATAACAAATATCATGAAACATTTACATTTTGTAGTCCATTGTATAATTTAAATAAACATAAATGCAAATTTCGCATGTGGAAAAAGTAAGTACACCCCTACATTTATCACTACTTCAAATATCTAAAATTAGAATCAGGTGCACCAGCTCAGGTGCAAATGATTAGAACATCGTTAGAGAGGATCTTGGAGGAACCTGTCTTATTTAAACCTCAGACATTTAGTTTGGTTTGCTCTTTCTCAACCCCCCCCCCCCACCCCCCCCCCCCCCCCCCATCTACATCCGACTCACTCCCAATGCTTCCCGCATCGTCCATCCTTTCTTCCATATTGTTTACCTCTTCCATCTGTAAAGAAGAGGTCGCTTCCCCGCGCGTATTTTATCTCAAAAATCGATCTACATTTACTGACGCACCTTTCGCGTCGTGAAAGCCCAATCGACTATACAAAATTTTCGCCTCGGACTACGAAAATTTTTGTCCGAATGTCGGGCGCGATGTACGCCCGACCGTGTCGATCTCCCGCCACAGACAAAAAAATTTGTCCGACGGGCCCAGATCCCCCTCCTGACACCAGTTGTCACGCGAATCCCTCAAGGTTAACACCAGGGACCGCGGAAGACCGAACGGCTTCCGCGATGAAGCTACGTCATGTGGGGAATCTCCCGCGATGAAGCTAACTCCAAGGGCCTCTCACTCACTCACCGCAGGCAGGTTGGTGGTCTTTCCGTCTTCTACCGACTCCTCTCTGGCCTTGCCCCCCCCAGCTCTCTCTGGGCTCTGTCCAGCAAATATCCCCACAGGTCGCACAAGATCTGCCTGCAACCCTCTTATGGTTAAACTGCCAAAATCAAGACTCTCTGCTCACCTTCACTCCTTCATTCCTCTTTTCTCCCGCCTCTGGAACAAACTCCCTCACTCTCTTCAATCCCACTCCACCCTCCAGGTCTTTAAAACAGCTGTTCACCACCATCTCTTATCTTCCCCCATCCAAAACATTGATCTTTTCTATCCCCGCTAATTTCACCTCAATTCCACTTTTTTGAAATACCAACTTCTGTCCTGGAAGTCCTTGGTGTCCTTGTGTTTGATACTTCTGCCACCCCCCTTCCCCCAAGCCCTCTCCCTCCCACACATCTCCCTGCTCTTAAATGTTGTGTGCCCTCAAGTGTTTGTGTGCGTCCCCTTCTCTTGTCTTCCGCTCCCTCTTTTTATATATTTTGTTTGTCTGGTTGATTTGTTTGTAAAGTAAATGTCAGCTCTTTCACGAGCCTCGATTCAGTATACAAAAAAAAGAAGAAAAAAAAGTGTGCGGCGTCACCACGCCTAGATCAAAAGAGCTCTCTGAGGCCTTCAGAAAGAAGGTTATAGATGCCTACGAGTCTTGGAAGGGATTTAAAAAGGTCTCCAAACAATTTGAAATCAATCATTCGACTGTCTGGAAGATCATTTACAAGTGGAGAAGATTCCAAACAACTGCCAACTTGTTCAGGCCAGGCCGCCCCAGCAAGTTCAGTCCGAGAGCATACCGCAAGATGCTGAAAGAAGTCTCTAAGAACCCCAGAATGTCATCACAAGACCTACAGGTAGCTCTTGCCGCTGTTGATGTCAAAGTGCACGAGTCTACCATTAGAAAGAGGCTGCACAAATTTGATCTACATGGGAGGTGTGCCAGGAGGAAACCTTTGCTGTCCAAAAAGAACATCAGGGCAAGACTAAAGTTTGCCAATGAACACCGAGGCAAAGACCAGCACTTCTGGAACAATGTGCTCTGGACAGATGAGTCAAAGGTAGAGCTATTTGGCCACAGTACCAGAAGACATGTTTGGCGAAAACCAAAGACAGCATTTGACAACAAGAACCTGATACCAATTGTAAAGCACGGTGGTGGAAATATTATGGTTTGGGGCAGCTTTGCTGCATCAGGGCCTGGGCAGCTCACCATCATAGAATCCACTATGAATTTTTCATTGTACCAGAGGGTGCTTGAGGATAATGTGAGGCCATCTGTCGGAAAGTTGAAGCTCAACCGAAGGTGGACCTTGCAACATGACAATGACCCTAAACATACCAGTAAATCCACCAAGGAATGGCTGAAAAGTACGAAATGGAGGGTTCTGGAATGGCCAAGTCAAAGCCCGGATCTAAATCCCATCGAGATGTTGTGGGGGGATTTGAAACGAGCTGTGCATGCAAGAAACCCCTAAACATCGCACAGCTGAAATAATTCTGAAGAAGGAGTGGGCAAAAATTTCTCCCAGTCGATGTCAGAGACTGGTAGACAGTTGTAAGAAACGCCTAATTGAGGTTGTTTCTGCCAAAGGAGGCAATACCACCTATTAGAGCCAAGGGTGTACTTACTTTTTCCACATGCGAAATTTGCATTTATGTTTCTTTAAATTATACAATGTACTACAAAATGTAAATGTTTCATGATATCTATCTATATATATATATAAAACACAGTTTGTTTGTGTGTTACCTATAGAGTCCTAAACGGAGAGGCTCACGTACTTGATATTTGGCATAGACATGGCCATTGAGCCTGGGAAGGACATGACCTACCTAAAAATATTTCACGAGATCCATATTTTTTATTCATATTTACCTCACCGCATTTCAGCAAGGAACATTATACACGGAATCTCAGCATGTGCCAGAGCAGCTCGCTGATTCACTCAGAGCGATCACGTGATGTTCCATCCTCGCCGCCAGACCACTGAACTGAAAATATATAGAATGACCATTGCCATTCACACCAGACAGGTGGAGATGCAGCTACCGGGCGCCATCTTGGTTGGCACTCGATGCTGGGCGATGGTGATTTCCGTCATGCGTTTGCACGTAATTCAGAGCGAAAAGCGATTGCGTTTTTTCACCTTTTGTGCGATCATGTTTTGTGTCGATTTTTGTCGATCTTGTGCGATATGAATTAAACGTCTTTCCACAACCCTTCCGTAACCGATTGGAGCAGTTTATTGCCGCACAAAATGGCATTTTATCAGTTGTCTGGCTTTTAAAATCTGGGACAACGTTCAAAACTAACGAGATCCGCGAAGCGAGTCGGTCGAGTCGTGCCAACCAAGATGGCGACACGGCGGCTATACTTTTCACGGAGTATGAGCGTTCTATATATTTTCAATTCAGTGCACCAGACTCGCTCACGTACTTGATTTTTGGCACAGACATGGCCATTGGGCCTGGGAAGGACATGGCCTACCTAAAAATGACCTCTGATGACGAGATCCATATTTTTTTATTCATGTTTAACTTAGCGCATTTCAGCGAGGAACATTATACACGGAATATCAGCCTGTGCTGCAACATCATTGTTGACTGGCCCTCCCCTTCCTCCCCCTCCCCCTCCCCCTCCCCCTCCCCTTCCCCCTCCCCTTCCCCCCCCTCCCCCTCCTCCCCTCCCCTTCCCCTTCCTCCTCCTCCCCTTCCCCTCCCCCTCTCCCTCCCCTTCCCCCTTCCCCCTCTGTCCTCCCCTTCGCCCCTCCCCTTCCTCCTTCCCACCCCTTCCCCTCCCCCCTCCCCTTCCCCCCTCCCCTTCCCCTCCTCCCCTTCCCCCTCCCCCTCTTCCTCCTTCCCCTCCCCTTCCTCCTCCCCCCCAGCCCCTCCCCTTCCCCCTCCCCTTCCCTTCCCCCTCCCCCCCTCCCCTTCCCCCTCCCCTTCCATCTCCCCCTCCCCTCCCCTTGCCACCCCCTTCCCTCCACTCCCTTCCCCCTCCCCCCTCTCCTCCACTCCCCTTCCACTCCCCCCGTTCCCCTCCCCTCCCACACCCGGCGATGCCGGGTTCTTCTGCCATTGGGCCTGGGAAGGACATGGCCTACCTAAAAATGATCTCCGATGACGAGATCCATATTTTTTATTCATATTTAACTTAGCGCATTTCACTCAGCCTGTGCTGCAACGTCATTGTTGACTGGCCCTCCCCTTCCCCTCCCTACCCCCTCCCTCCTCTCCCTTCCCCTCCCCCCTCCCCTCCCCTTCCCCCCTCCCCTTCCCCCTCTTCCTCCCCCCCTTCCCCTTCCCCCTCCCCTCCTCCCCCCTCCCCTTCCCCCCTCCCCCTCCCCCCTCTCCCTGTCCCCTCCCCCCACCCCTCACGTTCCCCCTCCCCTTCCCCCTCCCCTTCCCTTCCCCCTCCCCTCCCGTCCCCCCTCCCCTTCCCCCTCCCCTTCCCCCTCCCCTTTCCCCTCCCCTCCCCTCCCCCCGTTCCCCTCCCCTCTCCCCGCCCGGCAATGCCGGGTGCTTCTGCTAGTTTGTTATATTATATCACGTTTGTCTATCAATATTGTTGAAATGAAGATCAAATAGCTGTATGTTCAAATATGTTGAAAAAGTCAAAACTTTACATGGGCTGTACTTACTTTCTCACGTGACTGTATATATGTATATTTCACTAAGTATTCAGACCCCTTCACTTTTTTCACATTTTGTTATGTTGCAGCCTCATGCTGAAATCGTTTAAATTCATTTTTCCCTCATCAATCTACACTCAATACCCCATAATGACAAAGAGAAAACGGGATTTTAGAAAGTTTTGCAAATTTATTAAAAAGAAAAAAACGGAAATATCACATTTACATAAGTATTCATACCCTTTGCTATGACACTTGAAATTTAGCTCAGGTGCCTCCCATTTTTCTTGATCATCTTTGAGATGTTTCTACACCTTGATTGGAGTCCACCTGTGGTAAATTCAATTGAATGGACATGATTTGGAAAGTCACACACCTGTCTATATAAGGTCTCACAGCTGACAATGCATATCAGAGCAAAAACCAAGCCATGAGGTCGAAGGAAACTGCCTGCAGAGCTCAGAGACAGGATTGTGTCGAGGCACAGATCTGGGGAAGCCTACAAAAAAAAAAATCTGCTGCATTGAAGATTCCCAAGAGCACAGTGGCCTCCATAATTCTTAAATGGAAGAAGTTTGGAACAACCAGGACTCTTCCTAGAGCTGGTCGCCCGGCAAAACTGAGCATTCGGGGGAGAAGGGCCTTGGTAATATCGGTGACCAAGAACCCGATGGTCACTCTGGCTGAGATCCAGAGATCCTGTGTGGAGATGGGAGAAACTTCCAGAAGGACAACCATCACTACAACACTCCACCGATCTGGGCTTTATGGCAGAGTGGCCAGACGGAAGCCTCTCCTCAGTGAAAGACACATGAAAGCCGACTTGGAGTTTGCAAAAAAGCACCTAAAGGACTCTCAGACTGTGAGAAACAAGATTCTGTGGGGTTTAATTTTTTGGGTTTCAAGGATAAAAAATGATCCGGATTTCAAGTAGTCAACAACAACAACAACATGCATTTTAAGGCCATTTTCCCTGCGAGAGCGGGGGTTAGCCTTGCGGTCCCCATGACAATCTTCTCCATTTTGCCCTATTTTCTGCATCTCTCCTTGTTAACCCCCCTTGCCCGCATTTCTTCTTCCACCATCTTTAGCCAAGTCTTTCTCGGTCTTCCCCGTCCTCTACTTCCTTCCTTTCAAGTAGTCAGTTATTCATTAATTTAATTTTGGTTTCACAGTCGCCAAAAACCACTGAATAATTATGTCTCCCACCGAGATGTTTACAATGCACTTTAGTTACTCCAAACTGCAATATAAAAATGTAATTTCAGAATTTTTTGTTATTAAATGAGATCATTCATCCCAACTGCGCACGTGAACAGGTGAAAGCTTCACGGTGCATCTTTCGTCTGTGTGTGTCTGAATACGCTGCATGGCACACAGGTGGACATTTGAGCACGCCATCGAAAATGCGGAAAGAGAAAGGTCCCGTTTACCTGGCATGAAAAATTGTAGAAATGTATCATCCGAGTACATCTCTATGTGCTAGAAAGAGGAATCGATGATGTCTTTTGAAGATGTGTTTGAAATGACTAGCATCCTGCAAAGGGCAATGTGTCAAAAACAATCCTAAAACCAATGTGAAAGGTTTTTATTGAGTTGATATTGCAATTGGTCATCCAAACTTGTTCCTGCATCCTCTTGCCGTATTCCTGTCCCCTTACAAATTCCTTTTCGATTGTATCCCTCGGTGTTCCATACTCTCTTATCCTTAATTATCTGTCTTAACCTCACCACCCACCCCTCTTTTCTCAATTGTTTTTGTTTTTTAAGTAGGCCTCCGCTGGCAAAGTAGCAGAGGCATT
>NC_136267.1:21651940-21739764 GCF_964187855.1 Myxine glutinosa | reverse complement strand
AGCACTCTGCACGGCGGAGTACGTCTTTGTGCGCCACGACGCGCACCGGGGACCGCTCCGGCCACCATACGACGGACCCTTCCGGGTCCTACGACGGGACAACAAGTCCTTCGTCGTCAGCATCGGCGGCCGGGCGGACTGGATTTCGGTGGACCGCCTCAAGCCGGCCCACATGGACGTCGGCCAGCCGCCACGGCTGGCTCTCCCACCACGGTGCGGCCGCCCCCCGTCCACTGCACCACCCGCCCGGCCACCCGCCACCACACCGGACGCCCCCCCCCCCCCCCCCGCGACCAGCCAGGGGTCGTTTCGGTCGGGTCATCCAGACCCCCCTCAGGTTGACCTTCCTGGACCAAGTCGATTCTGGGGGGGCGTGTGTAGCGACCCATGGGTCCCCCAAAGCTCGAGACCAGCAACATAATCTCCTTGCCCCAGCCGGTGACGTAACCGGCGGACAAACCGCGGCGCCGACGTTATAATTGCTTGCACCTGTCGGTCACATGACCATCAAAGCATGCCTCGTCTGAGAGGCGTGGCTTTGGTTCTGACGTATGCTTTTTGGCTTGGATTATATGTATGCGAACCCGATAAACGGGCTTTCAGAGAGTTCCCGAGTTGATTATGCAATAAACATCTTCTCGGACGAGTTTGTGTCTTGTCCGTCACTTCGTCCGTCTCAAGCAGGAGCCCTGCTCCTTCAACGTAAAGATAAACCGATTCGATTATGCTGTCAAAAGGGCAAAAATCAGAGGTCCCATTGGGTAAGAAATTAAGTTACCGCGCTAACTTGTAAACCGGTGGTGGGATTTTGACCAAACTTGGTACAAGTATATGATGACGTAAAGAGAAACCGATTCGTTGAAAGATGATGAAAGATGAACTGATTAAATTTTGGGGTCAAGAGGTCAAAGGTCAGCAGTCATGTCAGGTAAAATGTGATACTTGAGAACAGCTGAAGGTATTTAAACCAAACTTGGTACAAGTATGTATAATGATGTAATAATGAGGGTGGAGGCATATCGGTCGACCTCTTGTGTCTCTCTCTCTCTTTCTCTCTCTGTTTCTGTCTCTAACTCTAACTCTGTCGTGGCTCTGACTTTGGGAAGGCGGGGGTACACCATCCTGGATGTGGTAGATCTCTGGGTCGCTCCTGTGAAATCGATCGGCTGTCTCTGTGCCACGGGCTTGTCTGGAACTCCCTGGAACTCTCTGGGGCTATACAACAACAACTCTACAACCCTGTGCTGCATACTAAAGAAGAAGAAGTACCACTCCCAAGTTGTTCTGAAACACTTTAGAGTCAATCATGAAATGTGAAATAGCACCATAGCTCGACATGACCTGGTGGGACAGACAGATCACCTCTTGTTTACAAGTCTTGAGACTTGTTGGAATTTCTACCAACAATGTGGTAATCAAATGATAATATAATTACTCTGAGTAATTATCATTAATTACTTTTAATGCTGAGTGTGCTGAGAGACGAGCTGAGTTTCCAGAAGCTGAGAATTATTGTCAATTCCATGATTTTCATGACTCGGTGTTTAACTTTGTGTTCGTTAAGCCAATGATCGTCATCACAATAATATCCTTTACGACCGTGTATTCTTCCTTTGTCTTCGGTAAACGGTTTGCTTATTTATCCATTACTTTACTTTACACGAGCTGCTCGGGGGTTGATCAACTTTGAATAGTCACACAATTCAACTGGAAATATAATATTTAAATGATGTTTGTATTTGGAACAATAAATCTGTATTATTTCCAAACTTTCTGAGCTGTATCTTGGAGCCGGCTGGGAATTTTGGAATGACATTTTGCCTCAATAACGTGAATTAGAATGATTGCGGGGTTGACGTAATTTTTTTTGCCCTTGACCTAAATTTTAAGGTCATGACCTAATTAGAGACATTTTAACATTTTTCTCGACAAGTTGACTAAGACTTCTCCAATCGAAACGAAACTGACCTCTCTAGATAGCCGAGAGCAAGGCACAATTACGTGTAATTTACATTATAACCCTCTGGATTGTTGTTGTTGTTGTATAGCCCCGGTCAGTTCTCTCAAACAAACCCGCGGCATATAGACAGCCAATCGATCTTGCAGGAGCGATCCAGAGGTCCTACACAACCAGGATGGTGTACCTTCACCTTCACGAAGTCAGGGCCATGACAGAGTTAGAGTGTGTGTGTGTGTGTGTGTGTGTGTGTGTGTGTGTGTGTGTGTGTGTGTGTGAGAGAGAGAGACAATAGAGAAAGAGACAATAGAGAGAGAGAGACAATAGAGACAGAGACAATAGAGACAGAGACAATAGAGACCGAGACAATAGAGACAGAGACGAGAGAGAGACAGAGACAGAGAGAGAAGATGGAAAGGTCCGGTCCATGGGGGACTGATCGGCATTCTGACCATGACCGCACTGCACTGACGAATCTGGGCAGCAGGGAAGAATGGGGAAGATTTGGCCCTCGACTTACGTTGGGGGAAGGGTACAACCACCATGAAGAGGCATCCCCGATAGTTGTCCCCCTCTATGCTCAAGGTGTTCCACCTCTGGGAGTACTGAACCACCATTTAGGTTTTTCTCCTCATTCCTGCCAATGCCCGAGCTTTTGAAATCACATTTTCCATCAATAATGGGAATAAAAAGTATGCGGAGTTTATGTATTTTTTGACCTTGACCTAATTTTAAGATTGTAAGGTTTGTTATAGAAAACAAAGTGTGTGAGATTGACGCAATTACAGACATTTTAACATTTGTCACTAAAACTTAACTAAGGTCTCTCCGATCAGAACGAAATAGCCTTTGCTAGATAGCCTAAAGCAAGGTGTATTTACTCTTAATTTACATCATACCCTCTGGGTTAAAGGTCAAAGTCGGTCAGAAAAAAAAAACGTTTTTTTTGCTTTTCATCGTTCAATTTTGCTAATGCGGAATCTCAAACACCGCTTGGCCTTCCTGAATGTTGAAGGTCAATGTCATATGGTGGTCCAAAAAAAATATGGCCATCATTGGATCACGGGCCAAGGGTAAGTCGCGGGCAATCACCAAAAGTAGGCCTGCCAAGGATCGCTTTGTGATCACAGATATCTCGTTTTAAAAGTGATTCTTCATAATTGGGAGTGGGTCAAAAACGATATATAGCACGATATCTCGAAAAGTTGTGGACGGATTATGACAAAACTTGGTGGATGACTTGGGTATGTGACACGAACAAGCCAATTTGATTTTGGTTCAGATTTGGATGCAGATCCGGCCTATCCGTGAGATACATAACATAAACTGTGCAGCCTGGCGGAGGTATGCGCTCTGCCGAGCATCGTTTTAGTTTTGTTTTTGCCGATCAAAATCGATCAACATCCCGCAACTTAAAAATAATCACCTTTCTTATTTGTCACTGCATTGTTGAGAAATCTCTTTGTGCTGACAGGTATGAAGAGACACCTTGGAATTGTAATGAAACTACAATGTTAACAATCACTGACAACAAACTTTAAAAGAATCGTTGCAGATTCTTAACATCCCATTGTTGTTTAAGGAGGATTTTCTTCTGTCTTAAATATTAATTTATGAGTAAAAGCAGGTGTTGAGATTCACAAACAGTTTCATATTTCTGATGTTGTCATCTGAGCCAAATGCCAGACATTAATATTCCATCTTTTCCTGCAATATATGCATCTCATCCTCATTGTGCTGTTGTGATGAGCACATCATGTATTATGCATATTTTGATATATATATATATATATATATATATATATATATGCATCACCATCTGTTGAAGTCCTCTTTCTTTTTTCCCGATCCAATTTCTGCTCCTTTAAAGCCCAATTGGAATGTGGTAAATGTCATCTAACTTACCTACTCTTTCTGCAGTCAATTCCCGAGCAACTCCTCCAAGCCACCCTGTCCTTGACTTGCTCAATGCGCAACATTTTCCTGTTTGTCTCGTTTTTCTTTTGTATGTGGAGTATACATCATGACTACTCATGTCACCTTTCAAATTCCTTCATCATAAGATAAGACGATGGTGTGTGAAAAAGAAATTTTACAATCAAAATGTAATACCTTTTGTGTTTTCCTTTTTTTGTATACAAGATCGAGGCTCGTGTAAGAGCTAACATTGATCACAAAAAGACAAACTGACACATAAAATGTATGATAACGGGAGTGGGAGACAAGATGGAGAGCAGGGACATCGGGAGATCTGTGGGAGGCAGAGAGCTTGGGGGGAGGAGGCATGGGAGGGGGGGGGGGGTGTGGGAAAGGTTAAAAAAAACAAACACATGGACACTGCAAGGACTTCCAGGAAAGAAGTCAATATTTCAAAAAAGTGGATGTGGGGTGAATTAACGGGAGTAGCAGAGATCAAGGTTTTGGATGGGGAAGATAAGAGATGGTGGTAAACAGCTGTTTTAAAGACCTGGGGGGGGGGGGGGGGGGGAGTGGGATTGAAGAGAGTGAGGGAGTTTGTTCCAGAGGTGGGACAAAAGAGTAATGAAAGAGTGAAGATGAATAGAGAGTCTTCATTTTGACAGTTTAACCATAAGAGGGTTGATGGCAGATCTTGTGCGACCTGAAGGAATATTTGGGGGACAGAGCCCAGAGAGAGCTGGGGGGGAAAGGCCGGAGAGGAGTCGGTAGAAGACGGAAAGACCACCAACCTGCCTGCGGTGAGTGAGTGAAAGGCCCTTGGAGTTAGCTTCATCGCGGGAGATTCCAATGATTCTGAACGCTTTGGTTTCAACAGCGTGAAGACGAGCTAGGTGTGAGACAGGAGCACCAGACCAGAGGGGGGAACAGTATTCCATTGAGCTGCGGATGAAAGCCTTGTATGTGGTGAGGAGCTCAGGTGTGCCAAGGAATGACTTCGCACGACGGAGGATGCCCAGTCGGCGACTGGCTTGGGAGGCCAGATTGGAAATGTGATTTTCCCAGGAAAGATCATGGCGGATAGTGAGACCCAAAAGCTTGAGTGACAAAACTTCTTGGAGAGGATTGTTGAGAAAGTGGATGGGAGGGTTGTCCAGTCGGTCTTTTCAGAGAGACATCGTAAGAGTGTGAGATTTGTCAGGATTGAAAGACATGTTCCACTTGTTTGACCAGTCTGTGATTTTGTCCAGGTCTGCAGAGAGTGAGGAGCAGACTGCCAATCTGAGGGTTGAGGTATGGAGCGGTAGAGAGTGGAGTCGTCAGCAAAGAGATAGAGAGGATTTTCCAGAGAGTCGGAGAGATCATTGATGAAGACCAGAAAAAGCACAGGGCCCAGAACACTGGCTTGGGGAACTCCAGCCTGAACAGGAAGGGGAGATGAGAGAAAACCAGTCAGGGCCACACGTTGACTACGACCAGAGAGGAAGTCCGCAAGCCATGCATGGATATTTCCATGGATACCATAGGAGGAGAGTTTGGTGTGCAGAGAGGGGTGCCAGACTGTATCGAAGGCACGTGATATGTCAAGGGAGACAGCTCTAATTTCCTGTTTGGCATTAAGGACCTCCATCCATTGTTGAGTGTTGGGTTAGCCTGGTGTTGGGCTAGCGGCTAGGGTGCCGGTTTAGGATCCTAGGATCCTGGGTTCGAATCCCGGTCAATCGCTGAATTAACGCCAGGGGGGTTGACTCAGCCTGTCATCCTTCCGAGGTCGGCTAGTTGAGTACCAGTTCACTGGTAATTCCCTGTTTGTCGTTAAAGGCGGAAAAAAGGGTTGGCGTCAGGAAGGGCATCCGGCCGTAAAACATTGCTTCAAAAAGGGGACCGAAAAACAACAACAACCACGGTGCCCGAAAAAGGCCAACCCCCGCTTGCGAGGAAAAATGGCCTCTAAAGGTGGTTATTTTTTTTTTTATCCATTGTTGAGTCAGCAATATGTTGAGACACATTGGTTTGTTGAGACAGTAATAGACAGCAACAGTTGACAGTTGAGACAACAGTTGAGGTTGTTGAGACAGCAATAGACAGCAACAGGTTGAGACCTTCAGACATATGTCAGTGAACCATGGTCACTGAGATAATGGGGGAAATATTGATCACCACGCAAGGAGCCATTGAAATATGCTGTCCTGGCAAAACAAAACGAGACAACAAGATAAGTCAATGGAGCAGACAGAGATCTAAATTGGATTATATAATGGTCATAATAAAAAAAACCTGAAATGAACAGCCAGGAGAACAGACATCTGAAATGGACAACAACAATTACAACGTAGCAACCTCAAGAAGGATCTGAAAAACAAAACAAAATAGAGGAAGATCAAAGATTAGGTGGAGACCAAATTGAAAAGAATAATTAGAGCATAATGTCCTTCGTTCTGCAAAGGACTGAAATAAACGAGTCGAATCAATAAGGGACACGACCAACCTCTGGAAGGTGTTGAGAAGCTATTTAGGATTGTCATTATTTATTTAATATACGAGTTTATTATTATATTCAAACATTCATTCATTATTTATTCATTCATTCAACCAGATATTCATTGAATATGAATTCAATATTCATATACAGACTTGGCATTTAATATGGAATATTATTTTTTCTTGACTTGGGTTTACGTTCTGAACTCAGTATATCAATCTGGTGAGTTTCTTTTACCCTTCGGTGATGTCTTTGTTGAAAGAACCATGTCACTGATTGTCTTTCGCAGCAAGAAGTCAATAACAGGATTATACCACAGGTGGCGTGACAAAATGTAAGGACAGGTACATTTGACGATTGGCTTCACAATCGGGTATATAAGGGTTGTTGCGTTCTGTATTAGTGGAAAACAACTGCTGCACGTCTCCAAAAGTTATTGCCGCTTCCTCTGGAGATGGTCCGTCAACTTGACAATGCTGTTTGTCATGGAGTGGTGGCTTTACGAAATTCTGGCATGAAACAGCGTGCTATTGCTCGGCAGTATGGCATCACTCAAGGTCAGGTGTCAAAGATCCTGAAACGAAATGCTCAGAGGGGTGTCCCTACTCCAATACCGAGGCTAGGGCGTCCATGCAGAACCACAAGGAGAGATGATCGCCAGCTGCACCGGTTAGTCTGCAATGGCCTTACCAAGTCAGCTAATCGGCTTAGGGCTGAGTGGCAGCAACTGACAAATGTGCCTGTATCCAGAAGGCTAGTCAACCAACGACTGGTTCAAGCAGGCTATCGTGCCAGGTGTCCCCTGAGAAAGCCACGCCTGACCAGACAACACAGCCAGCGCCGATTGCAGTGGGCCAGAGAGCACCATCAATGACAGCCAGGACACTGGAATCACGTGATCTTCAGTGACGAGTCCAGATTTCTGGTCTATCATCAAGATGGCCGCGTCCGAGTGCGCAGACAAGTGCATGAAGCCCACAACGAAGATTGTATAGTGCCAGAGTGCAAGCTGGAGGTGGTGGGGTGACCGTTTGGGCTGCTTTTCATGCAGGGGGCAAAACTGACCTGGTTATTCTGAATGGAAACCTGAACCAGTTCAAGTACAGGGTCATTCTGGAAGAAAGATTGCTTCCATTTGCTCGTGCAGCCTTTCGAGGAAACTTTGTCTTCCAAGATGACAATGCATGGCCTCATCGTGCTCGCATGATCCAACACTTTCTTGCTGACCGTGGTGTAGAGCATATGGAGTGGCCTGCCATGTCCCCGGATATGAATCCGATAGAGAACTTGTGGGTAGAAATAACGCGTCAAATCGACAACTTGGACCAGCAGCCTACCTCTGTGCGTGAATTGCAGCAGACTATTGTCACTGCATGGCAAGCGATTCCTGTCCAAACCTTGGCAAATCTCGTGAACAGCATGCCTCGACGTGTACGTGCTCTCCTGAATGCTCGTGGGGGTTACACAAAGTACTGAACTGTAATTTTACTGTCCGTAATCCCAGTCGTAATTTAACTTTTGTTTTTGTTGAAATTTTTTTTAGCTAATGTGCAAAATAAAGAGATACTTCTGAAAAACGTACAGAAGTTCGTTTTTTGGGGGACAGAGGAATATTTGGGGGACAGAGCCCAGAGAGAGCTGGGGGGGCAAGGCCAGAGAGGAGTCGGTAGAAGACGGAAAGACCACCAACCTGCCTGCGGTGAGTGAGTGAAAGGCCCTTGGAGTTAGCTTCATCGCGGGAGATTCCAATGATTCTGAACGCTTTGGTTTCAACAGCGTGAAGACGAGCTAGGTGTGAGGCAGGAGCACCAGACCAGAGGGGAGAGCAGTATTCCATAGAGCTGCGGATGAAAGCCTTGTATGTGTTGAGGAGCTCAGGTGTGCCAAGGAAGGACTTCGCACGACGGAGGATGCCCAGTCGGCGACTGGCTTTGGAGGCCAGATTTGAAATGTGGTTTTCCCAGGAAAGATCATGGCAAATAGTGAGACCCAAAAGCTTGTGTGACAAAACTTCTTGGAGAGGATTATTCAGAAAGTGGATGGGAGGGTTTTCCAGTCGGTCTTTTCGGAGAGACATCGTAAGAGTGTGAGATTTATCAGGATTGAAAGACATGTTCCATTTGTTTGCCCAGTCTGTGATTTTGTCCAGGTCTGCAGAGAGTGAGGAGGCTGCAGACTGCCGATCTGAGGGATGAGGAATGGAGCGACAGAGAGTAGAGTCTTTTTGTATATTTTGTTTGTCTGGTTGATTTGTTTGTGAAATAAATGTTAGCTCTTTCACGAGCCTCGATTCAGTATACAAAAAAAAAAAAAAAAAAAAGTTTAACACAGTACTGTCCGTGAATTGAGTTCGATATCAGTTTACATCACTTTCAAGGATCAATTTATTTGCTTCGAAATGTCAAATGTGGTTTTTGTTTCCTTTAAAGGTCACATTAACAAAATCTAGAATAATTTCAACATAATTCCAATGAAATTTTGGTTCTAAGTCATCTTGAAAAGTAAGTTCACCCCCACAAAAAAAATATTCCATATTAAATGCCAAGTCTGTATATATATATATATATATATATATATATATGATCATATTTATAAGATAAATACACATTATTATATTCAATCCTCGTACAATTGACATGGTGCTCTTTTATAAGCCAGTATTTCTCATTTATTCAGTACCTGTGCATTGGTGTGTAATATATATATTTCTCATTTATTCTAATTGGTGTACAATATATATATATACGTATATATATATATATATATATATATATATATATATATATATATATATATATATATATATATACAGTCACGTGAAAAAGTAAGTACACCCCATGTAAAGTTTTGACTTTTTCAACATATTTCAACATACAGCTATTTGATCTTCATTTCAACAATATTGATAGATAAAGGTGATATAATATAACAAATATCATGAAACATTTACATTTTGTAGTCCATTGTATAATTTAAACAAACATAAATGCAAATTTTGCATGTGGAAAAAGTAAGTACACCCTTGGCTCCAATAGGTGGTATTGCCCCCTTTGGCAGAAACGACCTCAAGTAGGCGTTTCTTTTAACTCTCTACCAGTCTCTGACATCGGCTGGAAGAAATTTTTGCCCACTCCTCCATGCAGAATTCTTTCAGCTGTGCGATGTTTGAGGGGTTTCTTGCATGCACAGCTCGTTTCAAATCCCCCCACAACATCTCGATGGGATTTAGATCCGGGCTTTGACTTGGCCATTCCAGAACCCTCCATTTCTTTCTTTTCAGCCATTCCTTGGTGGATTTACTGGTATGTTTAGGGTAATTGTCATGTTGCAAGGTCCACCTTCGGTTGAGCTTCAACTTTCCGACAGATGGCCTCACATTATCCTCAAGCACCCTCTGGTACAATGAAGAATTCATAGTGGATTCTATGATGGTGAGCTGCCCAGGCCCTGATGCAGCAAAGCTGCCCCAAACCATAATATTTCCACCACCGTGCTTTACAGTTGGTATCAGGTTCTTCTGGTCAAATGCTGTCTTTGGTTTTCGCCAAACATGTCTTCTGGTACTGTGGCCAAATAGCTCTACCTTTGACTCATCTGTCCAGAGCACATTGTTCCAGAAGTGCTGGTCTTTGCCTCGGTGTTCATTGGCAAACTTTAGTCTTGCCCTGATGTTCTTTCTGGACAGCAAAGGTTTCCTCCTGGCACACCTCCCATGTAGATCAGACTTGTGCAGCCTCTTTCTAATGGTAGACTCATGCACTTTGACATCAACAGTGGCAAGAGCTACCTGTAGGTCCCGTGATGATATTCTGTGGTTCTTAGAGACTTATTTCAGCATCTTGCGGTCTGCTCTCGGGCTGAACTGGCTGGGGCGGCCTGACCTGAACAAGTTGGCAGTTGTTTGGAATCTTCTCCACATGTAGATTATCTTCCGGACAGTCGAATTATTTATTTTTTGGAGTTTGGAGATCTTTTTTATTTGTTTGGAGATCAAACATTTGGGTGATTGGGTGACTGACTTGGTTCACCAATCAAATCTGTATCCGATTTTTTTTGTATCAAAAGGTCAAAGGTCAAGGTCACAAAATGGTCAATTTCATTTTGATTGACTTGGAATTTGTACAGTGTTTGCATATTGGGTCACTGAAGCCAATTGGTTTTGAGGTCAAAAGGTCAAGGTCTTTTTGTTGTTTTTGTCATGCTTAGCGTATAGAAGGCAGATGTGGACGCACTTTGCGTTTTCAGATGATTTCTTGCTTATGTCTTCGGATTCCTCCATCCAGGAAGAAGGAGATAATATATATATATTATTGTGCAGTCAGGAAACATAGAGTTATAGGAATGAAGTTGCTGTGCAAGAACATTTATGGATATTTGTAAATCTATTGTTTGTACCCATTGGTTGTTGCCCTCCTAGTAATACACTTGATACCATTATCTTCCATACTCCGTAGTCAACATCCTTACCAATCCACCATGCTGCTCATGGCATACAGTAATTGCTCTGCCGTGTTGCAGCGATGGGGTGTGAATGATTCCAGTTAATTGACTTGATGGACTGAAATTCCATCTGGTGTTCTTCATAAACCTTCCCTGTGGAAGTGCACTGTGGAATTCCCTCTCCAAATTTATGCATTTTCATTGCGGCTTCTTCCGTCTGATGCCACCTTTCCACGTGAGCAATCATGGATTCTAATGGTATCTATTTACCTGAGCTGGTCTCCCTTCTTTCTCTGTAGTCATACATATTCTAACTTTCTCTTCCTGGTTCTACTTTCATTTCTACCAGAGATCACTTTTCTTTGCCAACAAAGATATTTATGATATACTTCCCATTTCCATGACTTTTCTCTTTTAAGAGATGAAGTATTTCGGTGTTTGAAAATATTTCATCAATAATTTTGCTCTGCTGATGAGGAAATGAAGTCTGAAACATGCAAGACTGTTATTGGTTGAGAAGAGAGTTGTGAAGTCATGTGACCATGCCATAGTCCGTTTTGGTTGGTTGTCCAAGGTCCTCCTCTGTGGAAATGTATCTCCATCTTACATCGGATGTAATTGTCTGCTTAGTTGGTGCTTTGTGTATAATTTTATCTGGAGGGTTTAGTTATCTAATTTCTGTCCAGTCTCTCTAGATCCCCATTCTAGATGTCTCTGTCTTCTCAATCTGGATCAGGATATGAGAAAATTTTAAATGATTCTTCACCATTGAGTAATAGGGCTAAAACTATTTATAGCATTATATTGAAAAACGTTGTGGACGGATTCGCTAAAAAAAAATTGCTGGATAATTTGGGCAGCGTGCGAGGCAGCACTTCGTTACTTATACATCACCCCAAAAAGGGAGAGTTTTTTGCGAAATTCTGTTCCGCAGTTCCCTGCTAGTAATATAGTAAATATAATCATAACACTGCAATCCCTTTGTTGTGACTGCAAAGTTACTGGATTGAAGTGGTATATGCATAGGCGATAATTTGGGCAGTTGACAGGAACAAGCTAATTCGATTTTGGTTCAGGTCCGGATCCAGATTCAGTGGGATACAAATGAAAAGCTCGGATAGAAAGGCCACCTGCTTTAGCTTTAGTTCTGGGTGTATTCCAGGGTATCCTATTTCTATTTCCCCATCACTATCCTATCCTATTTCTTGTTCCTCCCCTCATTACCCTGCGCTCGCGAAGCGAAAAGCGCGGTTAAGCATTCAGTTGCGAACGTGTGCCGTGCATCTGCATTTTAAAAATTCATTTTCTCGGCAACCGTTGGTCCGATTGACATTACTTTTTCAACATAGGAGCGCCTCCTCCTGCAGAACATTTTAATGATAATCATGATGTCACATGTCATGTGGTACAGGCGCCATATTGGAAAAAGCGAAAAATGTTGCACCTCTATATCTCCAAAACCGCTGCATGGAAAAAATTGAAACATGGCTCATTGTAAAGAACTCCATATGGGGAAAAGGTGTTGTTAATGATGACGTCATTGGTGCCATAATTATGACGTCATAATTCGACAGAGACAACGCTTAGTGTGATCAGTTTGAAATGTATTGAGCGTGATCTATGCAACAATTATATTAGAGAATATAAATTTATGATGTCATCGCTCACGTGGTCTGGCAGCCATATTGGATCAAAGAAAAAAATGTTCAAAAACAGAAGAGTTGGCTCGCAACAAGTTGACTGCGCAGGGTTAGGAATCTATGAATACCATCTAGTTTTAATATGTATTTCGTCTAATTAAAGTTAATATTGAGCTTTGTTATCCAATACAGGTTCAGAAAGGGGGAAGGTAAAGGTACCCAGTCTCTGGTTTACTATTTACCCAAGTTGTACAAACTTCTTTTTTTACTTCGGAGGAATGTTTCTGGAGTGACTGTATCTCCTTGAAGTCCCTCAATGATCATATCAGCTTATACAGATGATGTCTGTGTAATTATTCATGACGGCAATGTTATTACTGGTCTTGTTAAGTGCTTGAGTCTTCTACCTTGAAATGCAATAATTGGGAAAAGAGTAAAGCTTTATGGGTTCAATTTGCTAGAGATAATCTATCCAGAACGGTGCTAGTGCTGCCAGTACATCTCCTGACAAAGATAAAATGGGTGAAGCAAGGAGATATATATATATATATATATATATAAATGCCACCCACCAGAATTTTGATTTTCATGCAGTTCATGCTGAACACACCGTCAAACTTGTCATAATTATAATCACCATGTCCTACAACTACATTGATAAAACATAAACTTCCGAGAGCGTGCGAGGCAGCACTTCGTTACTTATACATCACCCCAAAAAGGGAGAGTTTTTTGCGAAATTCTGTTCCGCAGGTCCCTGCTAGTAATATAGTAAATATAATCATAACACTGCAATCCCTTTGTTGTGACTGCAAAGTTACTGGATTGAAGTGGTATATGCATAGGCGTAGTTTGACTTCTCTATTTGGAGGGGGAGAGGGGGCGGGGAAGGGCTTAATATTAATAATGGGTAGCTAGGTCTGACTTCCAATATTACCATTGGTTAAATTACCAAAATGACCTAACTGGTATCCCCACCCAGGTCATACGTCAACTAAAGTATCAAACAAGCCTGGCTACACCGCTGTTACACTTTCGGTCTTGTTTCTTAATAAACAGATTTCAAAAGTGTCATTATCTTGCTCTCTTATCTTTCCGCTTTTCTCTTTTGTCTTTACTGCTTCTCTTCTCCACTCTCTCTGGGATGTTTAGGTTGAGTAATGTTTTTTTAGCATTGCCCCTGTGTCCTGAAATAGTATGCCGGTGCAGCCTCCGTGATACTCGTATCAACAGCTCAGGTGCTGCGGACACCGTTGGTTTCACATTACAATAAAGGGAATGCTATTCACATCCGCACTTTTCTGCCTCCCCATCCTCCCCCAGTAGCCTCCACAGCTGAGAATGTTGATAACGCTCACGTGGTGCCGGTGCCTATCGGAGCAAAACATGGCACATAAAATTGAAATTGAAATATAAATGGCCTAAATGTTTTATGGTTGGTTTTATCTCACGTACTTTCGGAATGTGTTGCTGCTATGGTTGCTTCCCTGGCTGTGTATGATGAGTGGCCATGTTGTTTTTGGCTCGGCTGGTGGTTCAGCCACTGCAGTTGTTAAAGGAAGGAAAGCAATGGTATTGCGTGTGACATGGCATCATCTTTGGATGGCTGCAGTCATTTTGAAGGCTTGTGCTGTTCGGCCTTGTTGAAAAGCTGCATAAAACTAGGAGCTCACATTTAAATTGCTTGTGAATCTGGAATGGCAACCACAAAAAGTGAGGTTATCATAAAGGATTAATTTTATATTCTAGCTATGACCAGCATAGCTTGCGCATAAACAATCTGAAGTCTTGTCTTTTTTTTTGATCAGTCTACTTAAAAGAGGATCAAGGTGAATGGCAAGAGAGTAGAATGTTGGATTTTGATGGGAATACTGCAGGTGCTCCAGGGTGGCTTGAATGAGTGATGAAATTGCTGAACTGTAGACTTTGGCACTAAAACCAGTGAAGCTTGCAGACAAGCGGCGTGTTTCTTGATTCATCACCAAGTCTGTCTTGCTGTACAAAATGGATGACTAGTAATGAGCACTATTCAAATGCAGTGGATTCTGCATTCCCATCCTAAATCAACGGCAACTGTTGTCCGATTTTGGAAGAGCTTGTTGTGTCCCATCTAGCCCATTGGATGCTGCTAAGGTCGTTCAGCTATGTACAAAAACTCGGTACAAAAATAGTTTTTGTATGTGCAAGTGTGTGCTCATGTAAGCGCAAGTTAACAGAGGGTAGAAGTAATGCACGAACAGTGGGGCACTGGGAGAATGGGTGGATACAACATAGTGCGGCAATCCACTACAATACTGACTGTGTGCATGTGGCGGAGCATGCTTTGTTAGGCCTGTCAACACATTACGTGACTCTAATAAGAGAGCAGGGTGGGGTTCCATCATCTTATGGTGCACTGGTGTTCAAATGTTGAGCAGAAACATTATAAAGCGAAATATAAGACTACGGATTCGGAATATAATATTGTCGGGGATTTGCAGAACAATCCAGAGCACCTATAGACAAGGACTGTGTTCATTGAAGAGCGCATGACCTGGAAGTGACGCATTCGGTGGCCCGTTTGGTGATACAATATGGAAGATTGGTCTTTGTGAAGACCACTGGTGTGTTTTCATTTTTTACTTTGAGAGGGTACTAACACTCAATGTCAGCCACAACTTGTTTCCCATTGAGGTTAACATATTCTTATCAAATTATAGTTAGCTTGTTTGGCGTCTCGTCTGAGTGCTTCTCATTTTTAGTGTAACTCCAGGTTCAAATCGTGTACCATTTGATGCGTATAGATGCCTGATGACTATTGTTTTTATATGTCTGGCATCTAAAAGATGTACAGGCTTTTCCATGAGTCTTAGAATGACATTTGGTAGAGCGGATACCTCAGCCAATTTACGTTTTGTATCCGTTTACGTTTTATCCGTTTGTATCTGTTTGTATCCCTTTGTATCCATTTGTATCCGTTAGCAACCGTTTACGTTTTGTATCCGTTTACGTTGTATCCGTTTGTATCCGTCAGCAACCGTTTACGTTTTGCATCCGTTTACGTTGTATCCATTTGTATCCGTTTGTATCCCTTTGTATCCGTTAGCAACCGTTTACGTTTTGTATCCGTTTACGTTGTATCCGTTTGTATCCGTTTGTATCCATTAGCAACTGTTTACGTTTTGTATCCGTTTACGTTGTATCCGTTTGTATCCGTTTGTATCCCTTTGTATCCGTTAGCAACCGTTTACGTTTTGTATCCATTTACGTTGTATCCGTTTGTATCCGTTTGTATCCGTTAGCAACCGTTTACGTTTTGTATCCGTTTACGTTGTATCCGTTTGTATCCGTTTGTATCCCTTTGTATCCATTTGTATCCGTTAGCAACCGTTTACATTTTGTATCCATTTACGTTGTATCCGTTTGTATCCCTTTGTATCCGTTTGTATCCGTTAGCAACCGTTTACGTTTTGTATCCGTTTACGTTGTATCCGTTTGTATCCGTTTGTATCCCTTTGTATCCATTAGCAACCGTTTACGTTTTGTATCCGTTTACGTTGTATCCGTTTGTATCCGTTTGTATCCGTTAGCAACCGTTTACGTTTTGTATCCGTTTACGTTGTATCCGTTTGTATCCGTTTGTATCCCTTTGTATCCGTTAGCAACCGTTTAAATTTTGTATCCGTTTACGTTGTATCCGTTTGTATCCCTTTGTATCCGTTTGTATCCGTTAGCAACCGTTTACGTTTTGTATCCGTTTACGTTGTATCCATTTGTATCTGTTTGTATCCCTTTGTATCCGTTAGCAACCGTTTACGTTTTGTATCCATTTACGTTGTATCCGTTTGTATCCGTTAGCAACTGTTTACGTTTTGTATCCGTTTACGTTGTATCCGTTTGTATCCTTTTGTATCCGTTTGTATCCGTTAGCAACCGTTTACGTTTTGTATCCGTTTACGTTGTATCCGTTTGTATCCTTTTGTATCCGTTTGTATCCGTTAGCAACCGTTTACGTTTTGTATCCGTTTACGTTGTATCCGTTTGTATCCGTTTGTATCCCTTTGCATCCGTTAGCAACCGTTTACGTTTTGTATCCGTTTACGTTGTATCCGTTTGTATCCGTTTGTATCCTTTTGTATCCGTTTGTATCCGTTAGCAACCGTTTACGTTTTGTATCCGTTTACGTTGTATCCGTTTGTATCCTTTTGTATCCGTTTGTATCCGTTAGCAACCGTTTACGTTTTGTATCCGTTTACGTTGTATCCGTTTGTATCCCTTTGTATCTGTTTGTATCCGTTAGCAACCGTTTACGTTTTGTATCCGTTTGCGTTGTATCCGTTTGTATCCTTTTGTATCCGTTTGTATCCGTTAGCAACTGTTTACGTTTTGTATCCGTTTACGTTGTATCCGTTTGTATCCGTTTGTATCCGTTTGTATCCGTTAGCAACCGTTTACGTTTTGTATCCGTTTATGTTGTATCCGTTTGTATCCCTTTGTATCCGTTAGCAACCGTTTACGTTTTGTATCCCACTGATAGGTCGGATCTGCATCCGGAAACATGGTCATTCATCCTTGTCGCACACCAAAATCTAATCAGCTTCTTCTTGTCACCTGCCCTACTCATCTACCAAGTTTTATCATAATCCATCCACAACCTTTTGAGATGTCGGGTTATATATGATTTTTGGCCCGATCACTCAATGGTGAAGAATCGCTTGAAATATTATTGTAGCCGCATCTGGATCTTCACCAAAATTGAACCAATCCGTCCTTGTCACATACCAAACCTGTCCACAGCATTTCGTCCGGGTCCGTCCATATCTTTTTGAGCTATCCTGCTCAGTCTAACCGACAGACAGGAGTGAAAAAACATGACCTCCGCTCTGTCCACCTTAGGTTGCGGAGGTGAAAAAGCTAAGAGGTATGAGGCCATATGAGTGATGGTAGAAGACCATCCCACATATGGCCTCAATCCCCTCATACCTTTTTTGCAGACCTGCCTGCATTGCATTAGGAACAGGCCCTATGCCTCATGGTTTTCTGTTGAATAATGTTGACGATGCCGAAGGAATTTGATTTTCCCACTTCCAAGGCTCCAATTTGTGATGCAAGAGCAGCCACATTGTGGAGCCTTGTTACATTATACTGTTTGCAAAGTCTTCGTATACAAAATGAAATTGAAGAAGCTCATGGAGCAATTAATCATGGTCACATGATTATGTGGACCACAATCATGGACCATGGTCACTGGTCTGGTTTGAGATAGTTGGGAATGGCTCTGCCCAGGGTAGGTCACATTTAACCTTGAAGCACAAAATCTCAAGCTTTCCTGATTTAAATACCACGTCACAGCTGGTAGATGCAGACTGTCTTCTACTGCCTCCTTTCTGCTCTTGCATCCTCTACTCTCTTCATACTCTGACTTTGTCCATCACTCCCATGTTTCTAGAGGTCGCACATATTCCGCCATCAACCTCCGTCTGGTAAAACTCCAAAAATCCAGGGTCACTGCTCTCCTGCACTCATTCGTTCCTTTCGAAACTTGTGGATCCAACTTACACATTTTTCATCAATCTCATTCTTCCTTGTCCAGGTCAACATGACAGCTGTTCTTCGTTACCCTCCAGGTCAACAAGACAGCTGTTCACCACCATCTCAGATCATCCTCTACCCAAAACCATGACCTTTTGTATCCCCATCAACCCTCCCCAATTTAACCTCTTTCCAAGGTTCCAGTTATTCATTCCTGAGAGTTTATTTCTGTATCTATCTTGTCCCCCCATTTGTCCTCCCCTTGCCCTCATTCTTCCGCACATCCCTTATTTCTCCAAATCTCTCTCTATTTTGTCCATCAAACCCGCTGTTGGTATCCTTTCCCCTCTCTTTTTACTGTTCTTTTTGTTCTGTTACATCATGATCCATTCTAGGTTCTAGCTCCTCCACGAGCCTCGACTTTTGTATTGTAAAACTAAACTAGATGGTATTCATAGAATACTTACCCTGTGTAGTAAACTTGGTGCGAGCCAACTCTTCTGTTTTTGAAGGTTTTTTTTTCTTTGATCCAATATGGCCGCCAGACCACGTGAGCGATTAAATCATCAATTTATACTCTCTAATATAATTGTTGTGTAGATCATGCTCAAGAAATTTCAAACTGATCAGACTGTGTTGTCCCTGTCATATTATGACGTCATAATTAAAGCACCAATGATGTAATCGTTAACACTTATTCCCAATATGGAGTTCTTTACAATGAGCCACGTTTCAATTTTTTCCATGGAGCAGTTTTGGAGATATAGAGGTGCAACGTTTTTCGATTTTTCTAAAATGGCACCTGTACCACGTGACCTATGATGTCATAATTGTCATTTAAATTTTGTACCAGAGGAGGCGCGGCGATCTTCAAAAATTTGTGTCCATCAGACCAACAGTCGCAGAGAAAAACATTTTTTTTCATACTGATCAAATCAAGTGTTGTACTTGTCAAAATATGACGTCATAATGAAGGCACCGATGACATCATCATTCACATAACTTATTTCCCATTGGCAGTAATTGACAATGAGCCACATGTCAATTTTTTCCATTCAGTGGTTTTGGAGATATAAAGGTGCAACGTTTTTCCAAGATGGTGTCTGTACCACGTGACCTATGACGTCATAATTACGATTAAAAATTGTACAGGCGGAGGCGCTCCTATGGTAAAAATCCGATGTCAATCGCTCCAACGGTTGCCGAGAAAATGAATCTTAAAAATGCAGACACGCACGCAGGTACGTACGTACGCCACAGGTACGTATGCCACACGTACGCACCCGAATGCCTAACCCTGCTTCCCGTTTTGTGAGCACAAGGTAATAAAAAGATGGATTTAAAATTTTTCCCATCATCATTAATGGCGAAGCAGCTGCATTCTTACTGTTTCTGGAGTGAGGAACCCTTCAGCATCCATTCCGATCATTGGCAAAGCAAACCTGGTGTTGGTTTAAGGGTTAAGGTAGCTGGCTTGAGATCTTAGGGTCCTGAGTTTGAGCCCCTGTCGTGTCTTTTAACAACTCCAGGTGGGTTGACTCAGTCTGTCATCCTTCAGAGTTTAGCAAAACGAGTACCAGATTACCAATAAGGGGGCATTGCATCAGGAGCACAGCATTGCCCCCAGAAAAATGAAGCAGCCACAGGAAGCATCCGAACCACCATTGTCAAAGCTAGAGAAAAGGGCTGTCCATGGAAGCAGAAAGGGGATTACGTAAATTTGAAGTTAATTATCACCAGAAAGCTTCTTTTTATGATAATTAGTTTTGGTGATAATTATCTAGTCATCAATTATATTGACAGTCAGTTAATTATCACGAAAGTTCTCTGAAGCCATTTAAATCAGCTTAATTTTTGCTTTAACAACATACAGTGCAGAAACCTTAACAAGTCATTCCGCTTAAAGAGATTTCCAGCCTTTTATCACAAGGAAAGCTCCAGGGAATGTTCAGAGACATGGATCTTTCTTTTTCCCACTGTATGCATGTTCATTTTTCACTACATCCTGGTGGCTATTACAGAAGTCATGGATCATGGAAGACTTCAAGTTGAAGGGGTTGCCTTCCGGTATTATTGCTAAATTTTGATTAAGCTTCCTTCACTGGTTTTCTTTCATATTTGCATTTAACATGCAAAATTATTTATTTATTTTGTTTATTTATTTATTTATTATGATTAACATTCCTGGTCAGGTTGACATTTTCATGGTTGAAAAGCTCCATTCCTAGTCCAATCGTGGATTTGTTTGTAGGAAGTGACACTCATTTACATACATCTGGCACCTTTTTGGTTTTTTTGGTGCCGTTTCCAGTGTCGAGGCTCGTGAAGGAGTGAAAACACAGAATTAACAAGAAAAACAGCAATCGGAGATTGCAAACCCTCACCAGGATGTATTTTCAGTGGTTTTTAAGGCTTTTGTGTTAAAACAAATATGGCGGCCGAACCACGTGACTGATGACGTCATCATTATTATTTTTTCTCCACTAATTTATTCCTAGATAATGTTCAAGAAATTTCACCTTGATCGGATGAAGTTTTGTACTTGTCGAATTATGACGTAATAATGGAGGCACCTATGACATCATCATTCATAAATGTTATTCCACATGGAGAGTTCTTTACAATAAACCATGTCTCAATTTTTTCTATTCAGCACTTTCAGAGATATAGTGGTGCAAGGTTTTTCGGTTTTTCTAAGATGGCGGCCGAACCACGTAACCTATGACGTCATAATTATCACTAAAAAATTCATCAGGTGGAGTTGCACCTATGGTGAAAATTTCTTGTCAATCGGACCAACGGGTGCAGAGAAAATCATATTTATTCTGTGCGGACAAACAAACAGACAAACAAACTCTTATGCAATACCCTCTCCTTTGGCGAGGGTAATTAGGATGTAGCAGAACGAGAATCACAGAGTGTAAACATGGAAAGAGGTGGAGAGGGTTCTTTGGGGTAGAAAAGATCATGGTTTTGGATGGGGAATGATTTGAGATGATGGTGAACATGCATCTTGAATGCCTGAAGGGAAAGATGAGATTGAAGAGACTGAGGAAGCTGGTTCCACAGGTGAGGAAAAAGAGGAACAAATGTGTGGAAATGAGCAGTGATCTTGGATTTAGGTTGTTTCACAAGAAGGGGGTTACTGGCAGACCTGGGGATTGGGTTGGGGGCAGAGCATGGAAAGAGCAGAGGATGCAAGAACAGAAAGGAGATAGTAGAAGACCGAGAGACCACCAACTTGTCTGCGATTGTGAAGTGATAGACTCATAGACCCATCATCGTGAGAGATCCCAATGATCTTCAAGGCCTTAGTTTCCACTGTGTCAAGCTGAGCAAGGCGTGATGCAGGAGGGCCAGCCCAGAGAGGAGAGCAATACTCCATCAAGCTGCATAGTAAGGCCTTGTAAGTGGATAAAAGTTCAGATGTGCCAGGGAACGACTGCACAACACAGGGGTCGGCTTTGGAGGCCGACTTAAAAGTGTGGTTCGCCACACTTTTTTTTTGTCCCCCGTCGCACAGCGGAGCGAAAGGGGGACTATGGTTTTCCCCTCCGTCCGTGTGTCCGTCCGTCCGTCCGTCCGTCCGTGCGTGCGGGCATGCATGCGTGCGTAAGCGAAGGACCGCATTCGAATTTGGTGTGTGGGTGCAACCCACGTCAAAATCCAAGATGGCCGCCGCCATGTATGTCTGATGCCATGTATGTCTGAACCTTGTGAGCTGAATATCTTGAAAAATAAGTGAAGTACCAACTTCTAATCTGGTGTGTGGGTGTATCTAGGCATAAGGAAGAGCGCTATTGAAAATTGGGTCGCCACTTAAAAATCCAAGATGGCCGCCAGCATATATATGTCTGAACCTTGTGAGCGAAATATCTTGAAAAATAAGCGAAGTACCAACTTCTAATCTGGTGTGTGGGTGTATCTAGGCACAAGCAAGAACGCTGTTTAAAATTGGGTCGCCACGTCAAAATCCAAGATGGCCGCCGCCATGTATGTCTGAACCTTGTGAGCGAAATATCATATCATAGCATGTTTTCTGCGTCTTCCACTTTGTCAACTCACATCACTTCCCCGACGGGGGACCGAGGCGTAACGCTTGTTCCATCTCCATAGGAGCCTGGTGTTGGCTTAGCGGTTAGGGTACCTGTTTGGGATCCTCGGATCCTGAGTTTGAATCCCGGTCAATCGCTGAATTAACGCCAGGGGTTTGACTTAGCCTGTCATCCTTCCGAGGTTGGCAAATTGAGTACCAGCTTGCTGGGATGAATGATCCCGGTGTGTACCCCGACTTAGAATAGGTACACCATATCCCTGTGCATCATAAGAGACGACCAAGGGTTGGTGTCAGGAAGGGCATCCGGCCATAAAAAAAAACATTGCCTCAAACAGGGAACCATGATTGTCATGGGGCCCGCAAGGCTAACCCCCGCTCTAGTGGGGGGAAATGGCCTTAAAACGATCATTCATTCATTCATTCCATTCATTAATTCCATCCTGACCCTGTTTAGAATCCTGTGTGGTGTGTCATCTCCCATTCCAATTGTAAATAGCTTTAGCTTCACGATGTTGAAAATATTGTCCGCCTTTTGGCATAACCCAGTCACTGTGCCCCAACTTACTATATTGATCTCTTTTTTTTCAATCTATCAATTTATTGGTGATTCCATGAATTCCTTGTCCAGAGTTGTAGTTGAGTTCACGGTGTTTCTTCTTCAGTGTTATCTCACGAGGGGAGATTAGTGAGGATATACAGTCACGTGAAAAAGTAAGTACACCCCATGTAAAATTTTGACTTTTTCAACATATTTCAACGTACATCTATTTGATCTTCATTTCAACAATATTGATAGATAAAGGTGATATAATATAACAAATGTCATGAAACATTTACATTTTGTAGTCCATTGTATAATTTAAATAAACATAAATGCAAATTTCGCATGTGGAAAAAGTAAGTACACACCTACATTTATCACTACTTCAAATACCTAAAATTAGAATCAGGTGCACCAGCTCAGGTGCAAATGATTAGAACATCGTTAGAGAGGATCTTGGAGGAATCTGTCTTATTTAAACCTCAGACATTTAGTTTGGTTTGCTCTTTGTTGTTGAAGTGTGCGGCGTCACCATGCCTAGATCAAAAGAGCTCTCTGAGGCCTTCAGAAAGAAGGTTAAAGATGCCTACGAGTCTGGGAAGGGATTTAAAAAGATTTCCAAACAATTTGAAATCAATCATTCGACTGTCCTGAAGATCATCTACAAGTGGAGAAGATTACAAACAACTACCAACTTGTTCAGGCCAGGCCGCCCCAGCAAGTTCAGCCCGAGAGCAGACCGCAAGATGCTGAAAGAAGTCTCGAAGAACTCCAGAATGTCATCACGGGACCTACAGGTAGCTCTTGCCACTGTTGATGTCAAAGTGCACGAGTCTACCATTAGAAAGAGGCTGCACAAATTTGATCTACATGGGAGGTGTGCCAGGAGGAAACCTTTGCTGTCCAGAAAGAACATCAGGGCAACACTAAAGTTTTCCGATGAACACCGAGGCAAAGACCAGCACTTCTGGAACAATGTGCTCTGGGCAGATGAGTCAAAGGTAGAGCTGTTTGTACCAGAAGATATGTTTGGCTAAAACCAAAGACAGAATTTGACGACAAGAACCTGATACCAACTGTAAAGCATGGTGGTGGAAATATTATGGTTTGGGGCAGCTCACCATCATAGAATCCACTATGAATTCTTCATTGTACCAAGAGGGTGCTTGAGGATAATGTGAGGCCATCTGTCGGAAAGTTTAAGCTCAACCGAAGGTGGACCTTGCAACATGACAATGACCCTAAACATACCAGTAAATCCACCAAGGAATGGCTGAAAAGAACGAAATGGAGGGTTCTGGAATGGCCAAGTCAAAGCCCGGATCTAAATCCCATCGAGATGTTGTGGGAGGATTTGAAACGAGCTGTGCATGCAAGAAACCCCTCAAACATCGCACAGCTGAAAAAATTCTGCATGGAGGAGTGGGCAAAAATTTCTCCCAGTCGATGTCAGAGACTGGTAGACAGTTATAAGAAACGCCTACTTGAGGTTGTTTCTGCCAAAGGGGGCAATACCACCTATTAGAGCCAAGGGTGTACTTACTTTTTCCACATGCGAAATTTGCATTTATGTTTATTTAAATTATACAATGGACTACAAAATGTAAATGTGTCATGATATTTGTTATATTATATCACCTTTATCTATCAATATTGTTGAAATGAAGATCAAATAGCTGTATGTTGAAATATGTTGAAAAAGTCAAAACTTTACATGGGGTGTACTTACTTTTTCCACATGTGAAATTTGCATTTATGTTTATTTAAATTATACAATGGACTACAAAATGTAAATGTGTCATGATATTTGTTATATTATATCACCTTTATCTATCAATATTGTTGAAATGAAGATCAAATAGCTGTATGTTGAAATATGTTGAAAAAGTCAAAACTTTACATGGGGTGTACTTACTTTTTCCACATGTGAAATTTGCATTTATGTTTATTTAAATTATACAATGGACTACAAAATGTAAATGTTTCATGATATTTGTTATATTATATCACCTTTATCTTTCAATATTGTTGAAATGAAGATCAAATAGCTGTATGTTGAAATATGTTGGAAAAAGTCAAAACTTTACATGGGGTGTACTTACTTTTTCACGTGACTGTAACTGAGGTGCATTTTTCTGTCTGTCCTGGCACAGAATCTGGCCAAACGTTGATGCGGTCATGTCGTGTTTCCAAGCCCACTTCCTGGAGATAGAGGAGGGTGTGGGGCAAGCAAAACTTCTTGATATGGTTATAGAGGAAAACTGCAACCAGAGCCAGAAATTAGGACTAGCTACAGCAGCACAGTGTGCCAGTGGCACCACCTTGTGGCCAGAGAGAGAGAGAGAGAAAGAGAGCCATTGTCGTCGCTATTAAATATGGCACAATTGAAATGCTATTTATTGGATGAGTATCAGAATTTTAACGAATTGAAGAAATGATTCTGTTTCTTACTCAGAATGCTTTGAACATTGTTTGGCAGCAAATGAACTCCCCGAGAGGCGGAAAGTTCATCACCTTGAAACACCTGGGAAGCACTCGTACATTGATGGCCAAAGTTTTGGCTAATTTTTTGTTTTGCCTAATTGTTTGTTTTGGCTAATTGTTTGTTTTGGCTAATTGTTTGTTTTGGCTAATTGTTTGTTTTGGCTAATTGTTTGTTTTGGCATGATGAAAAGCAGCCCCAAACACACACTCTTTGAAAAGGACTTGACTCTCAAGTCAACCGATGATGTTGCACTCAGTTTGGGGTTCACCCAGAACGATACTAGGAAGCTAGCAGGGCACATCGAAGCACGTTTCAGTGGGGTTTAACTGTATGTAAGGAGCGAAAGTTTACAATCATGTGGATCAAACCCCGGCTGAGTGATACCAAAGACTTTTAAAATGGTACGTGCTGCTCCCATTTGCCTAGCGTTCAGCATTTTAAAGGATAGGGCATGGACATTCCCCATCGGCTGGCATTCATGTGGAGGAAAAAATGCCCTGCTGAGTACAGTGAGAAAAACGGCGACGTCCATTATTGTGACGTCGTTGGTACCTGGAGTGTCCCGGGAAGTGACGTCACTTCCCCCAAGCTCGGAGGCTGCGCTAAGCACTTGTCTCGTGAGTACGTTCATGTGTGGGTGGGTGGCACCTCCATTACGGGCCTTAGACCTTGCATAAAAAAATTAAAAGGGCATTCTAAACCTGGTGCTGATCCATCATTTTGTTGGCATAAACAATGTTATCGGACATCCACAGCACAGGTTCTCTCCCCCAAATGGGAACAAGTTTTGTTACGATTGTGGGATTGACCACCAGGAGAACATTCGCTTTTCGCCAGGAAAGATGGGCCATCCAAGGAGGGTTTACAAAAGTTCAACCCAAACTGCTCGGGCACAGTGCCAGATACTGAACAAAAAGAGCAACCACTGAAGCAGTTCATGGTCTACACTCCACACAACTCATGGAAATGCAGAGGGAATTTGCCTCCAGAATTTGCCTCTTTGGCAGACAAACTACCATGGAAACGTTTTGTCTAATTTGTACATATTATTGCAATCACTTCAAGATTTGCTGCAAAGAGACGGCAAATACACCTGGTCACCAGACTGTGAAGCAGCATTCCAAGCTTGGAAGAAACGGGCTTTGAATGGCAAGTGACTTTAAGGCAAGGCCTCACTGCAGCCTCACAGAGCTTTAAGTGTCGGCCTCGGATGCCCCTCGTTACCGGGTGGGCGCAGACACACACGTCCCACGTGTTACCATTAGGTGAGGAGAAACTGATAACATTTGCAAAAGGCACTCTATCTCCAAACAAGCATAATTTTGCTCGGATAAAGAAGAAGGCCTTGTACATTATTTTTCCCAAAAAATCCAAAAATTTATGAAAAAGAAAATTCCAAAAAAGAAGAAATTCCAAAAAGTATTTATGCCAGATGCAAATTCACCTTGTTAACAGATAAACTTCTATATAAGTTATTATTGGACTGAAGTCAGTTATACCAACGCTCGCAGTTTCAAGATGCAAAGTTGGGCCTTGATTTTAACATATGATGATGGCAGCGCAAACTGGCGTTTTTAGAGCCACGAGTCCTGGATGTCACTCCAAACACATACCTGGGTCAATTTTTTTTTTTTTTTGTATACTGAATCGAGGCTCGTGAAAGAGATAACATTTACTTTTTTTTTTTTTTTTTTTTTTTTTTTTTGTATACAAGATCGAGGCTCGTGAAAGAGCGAACATTAATCACACAGAAAGACAAACAGACACATAAAACAAATAACATCGGGAGCGGTAGACAAGATGGGGAGAGAGGGGGAAGGACACAAACACAACATTTGAGAGCAGGGACCGAGAGACATGGAGACATCGAGAGATCTGTGGGAGGGAGAGGGCTTTGGGGGGAGGCATGTGAAGGGGGGGAGGCATGTGAAGGGGGGGAGGCATGTGAAGGGGGGGGGGTGGGAGAGGTATAAACATATGGACACTGCCAGGATTTCCAGGAAATAAGTTGGAATTTCAAACAAGGTGGATCTGGGGTGAATTAGTGGGGGTAGAAAAGATCAAGGTTATGGATGGGGGAAGATAAGAGATGGTGGTGAACAGCTGTTTTAAAGACCTGGAGGGAGGAGAGGGATTGAAGGGAGTGTGGGAGTTTGTTCCACAGGCGGGAGAAAAGAGGAATGAAAGAGTGAAGGTGAGCAGAGAGCCGAGATTTCGGCAGTTTAACCATCAGAGGGTTGCTGGCAGATCTTGTGCGACCTGTAGGAATATTTGGGGGACAGAGCACAGAGAGAGCTGGGGGAGCAAGGCCGGAGAGGAGTCGGTAGAAGACAGAAAGACCACCTACCTGCCTGCGGTGAGTGAGTGAAAGGCCCTCAGAGATAGCTTCATCGCGGGAGATTCCAATGATTTTGAAAGCTTTGGATTCAACAGCGTGAAGCCGAGCCAGGTGTGAGGCAGGAGCACCAGCCCATAGGGGAGAACAGTATTCCATTGAGCTGCGGATGAAAGCCTTGTAAGTGGTGAGGAGCTCAGGTGTGCCGAGGAAGGACTTCGCACGACGGAGGATGCCCAGTCGGCGACTGGCTTTGGAGGCCAGCTTGGAAATGTGGTTTTCCCAAGAAAGATCATGGCAGATAGTGAGACCCAAAAGCTTGAGTGACAGAACTTCTTGGAGAGGATTGTTGAGAAAGTAGATGGGAGGGTTGTCCAGTCGATCTTTTCGGAGAGACATAGTAAGAGAGTGAGATTTGGCAGGATTGAAAGACATGTTCCACTTGTTTGACCAGTCTGTGATTTTGTCCAGGTCTTCAGAGAGTGAGGAGGCTGCAGACTGCCGATCTGAGGGAAGAGGAATGGAGCGGCAGAGAGTGGAGTCATCAGCATAGAGATAGAGAGGATTTTCAAGAGAGTCAGAGATATCATTGATAAAGACCAGAAAAAGCACAGGGCCCAGCACACTTCCTTGGGGAACTCCAGCCTGAACAGGAAGGGGAGATGAGAGAAATCCATTCAGGGCCACACGTTGACTACGACCAGAGAGGAAGTCCGCAAGCCATGCATGGAGATTTCCATGGATACCATAGGAGGAGAGTTTGGTGAGCAGAGCTGGGTGCCAGACCGTATCAAAGGCCCTTGATATGTCAAGGGAGACAGCTCTGATTTCCTGTTTGGCATTGAGGACCTCCATCCATTGTTGAGACAGCAGAAGCAGCATGTCCAGAGTAGAGTGACCTGGTCTGAAACCAAATTGATGATCAGAGATCAAGCCATTGGAGAAGAGGAAAGATTTCATATCCGAAGCAATGATGGATTCCATGACTTTGCTGATAATTGGGAGCAGGCTGATTGGTCTGTAGTTGCAAGGATCTGTTTTTGCACCTTTTTTGTGTAAAGCGGTAATGTTAGCTGATTTCCAGGATGCTGGCAGATGACCTTGAGCAAAAGATAGGGTGAAAAGAACAGAGAGAGGGTGAGATAGAGCGGCAGAGCAGGATTTTAAGACCCGTGGGCTGATGCCGTCTGGTCCAGTTGCAGAATCAGAGTCGAGGTTTGACAAAAACTCCTCCACCTTGTCAGGAGAGAAGGACACAGAGTCCAGGAGCAGTTGGGTTCGACTGGGAAAGGTGGGAACAGAGAGAGATGGGTTTGGGACTAAGGATTTCGAGGCGAACACAGAGTTGAGGCATTCGGCTTTGTCACGTGCGATGTCAACTGTGTGGCCATTTGAGGTAAGGGAGGGGATGGAGGGGGAACAAACACCAGAAACGGATTTGACCAGACGCCACCAGGATTTGGAGGAAGGAGACAGGTTTGAGAGTTCATTCTTGAGTGAGGAGAGATAGTGCTTCCTGGCACTCCTGAGGGTAGACACACACTTGTTCCGAGCTTGGTGGAAGGAACTGAGATTTCCTTCAGTTGGATTAGCCTTCCAAGAGGCAAAGGCAAGTTGTTTCAGGGCAACTGCCTCACCACAAGATTCAGTGTACCATGGACGGGAGGAAGGGTAAGACAATTGAAGGCGAGATGGGATAAATCTGTGCATGAGAGAGATCAGTTTGCTTTGGAAGAATTCCCAGGAAGAATTGATGTCAGAGGCAGTGGAGATGGGAGACCAATCCAGACGATTGATGGCTGCTTGAAGACCGTCCCAGTCGGCCTGAGTGAAATGCCAGACTCGTCGACGCTGAGGAGGCTCTCTGAGAATGGCCAGAGAGATGTCCACTTTGACAAGCACATGATCAGAAGAACCGATTGGAGCAGAAGAAGAGCAGCAGACATTAGCAGGGAAGTTTGTCATAACCAAGTCTAGAAGAGAAGATACTCCATTGGCTGAGATCCGGGTCGGGAAATTGACAGATTGTGTCAATCCCAGTGAGTCACAGAAGTCCTTTGCTGAGGTGCCATGACTAGTGAGAGAGGAACCCACACCCAACCAGGTGGCATGATGACAGTTGAAGTCACCACATATGAGGAAGAGAGAGTTGGGATGAGTGGATAGAAGTTGGTCCATGTTGTCAGACATTGAAATGTAGATGGAGTCATCACTGTTTGGGGGACGGTACAGAACACATATGAACAAAAGGTGGGAGCGGAGAGGAAGCCGTAACCAGAGGTACTCCTGCGGGTGAGGAGGAAAGAGAGCAGTGCAAGGAGAGTGAGGAAGAGAGTTTTTGACAAAGATAGCCACCCCACCACCAGGCCGAGGCTCAGGTCTATCATACCGGAGGAGGGAGTAACCAGGAAGAGATATTAAGGAATCAGAGACATCTTGAAGGAGGAAAGTCTCTGTTAAGCAGATCAAGTCTGGATTGTCAGAAGCAACCTGTATGGAGAGATCAGTCAGGTTTGAGCGAAGGCCCCGGATGTTTGAGGTCCATACCGTTAATGAAGAGAGAGGGGGAGCATCGGGTACAGGACAGGGGAGGGGAGGAGTAGGGTAAGATGAAGGATGAGAGGGGGAGGTCGGGAGAGCAGTTGATAGTGTTTCAGATGTTGCAGAAGAGTTCCAAGAAAGGGAAGGATGAGGAGGATGAAAGGTTTGCTGGTGAAGGGATGCGGCACAGTGAGGGGTTGTTTGAGGGGGGGCAGAGGAAAGTAGAAGGTTTGGGGGGGTGGAGGTATGAGATAGAAGGGAGACGAAGTGGGGAGGAGGCAGCTTGGAGGAGGAGGGGGGAGGAGAGAGAATTGGAGAGGAATGGTATGTGGGGAGAATTGAATGGGAGGGATTGGGGGGGAGTTTTGAAGGGCAGGAGTGAGGGGGGAGTTTAGGAGGGGAGGGGCAAGGGGGGAGTTTTGGAGGGAAGGGGAAAGGGGGGAGATCAGGAGTGGAGGGGCAAGGGGGGGGATTAGGAGGGGAGGGGCAAAGGGGAAGTTTAGGAGGGGAAGGGCAAGGGGGGAGTTCAGGAGTGGAGGGGCAAGGGGGGAGTTTAAGAGTGGAGGGGCAAGGGGGAAGTTTCGGAGTGTAGGTGCAAGGGGGGGGATTTGGATGGGAGGGGCAAGAGGGGAGTTTAGAAAGTGGATGATTAATGAAAGACGAACATTGATAACAAATTGGGTTTGTTGTGATTTTCAAGTTAGCAATCCGGTTCAGGATGATGGAGGAGGGATGGAATGAATGTGAATTTAGACCATGTAGTGAGGGAGACGTATAAGATATTGAATTTCTTTTTTTTGAAGTGGAATGAGTTGGAGAGGAAATTGAGAAAAGCCTTTTAAATAGGAAGAAAAACAGCGTGTTGTAATATACCACTGAATAAAAAACAGAAGGGGAAAGGTTAAACATATTTAAAAATATTTAAACAGAACTATGAACAATCTTATATGCACAAAAATACCAACGGGGGGAGAGCCGAGAGGGACCACCACGAGTCACGTGAACAGGGCAAACGGTGGATGGCAAGGAGATAATGGGGGTGGGGCGAACAGCACACCTGGACAGAAAATACAGGATGAGACAACAGTACACGTGGAGAAAAGAAAATAAATGTTTTTGGTTTTTTTTTGTTTTTTTTTTGGGGGGGGGGGGGGTGGGGATTTAGAACGTTAGACAGTATTATGTTCGGGGTAGAAGGGAAAAAACCAAGAGCCAAGCAAAACACACTTAAGTTAACAAAACACCGACGGGGGTACAACTACAGTACAAGGCCACACACGAGGAGCAGAACACGATTAATTAAATACGAGTTACAGGAAATTCAAACCAAAACTAACTATAATCAAACTATCACATGGACGATAAAATAACGAATTGAAATTTGACAATCTATCTGGGGAAATGGGGGAGAAACACGTGGTCGAAGAACGAACGAAGGAATAAGAAAGAATAAACGAATGAGCACAGAGAAGGTAATGTCTTTTTTTTTTGTTTTTTTGAGTTGAGATTTACATAAGGAAGTAGGCTTTGGGGTGGAAAGACTGCGAAAACAGAGAACGAAAGTTATTGGATCACAAACGACAGGCGCTGAGAGAAAAACAAAGCCTCAAGGTTGTACAGTGTACACTGTACAGGGCCTCGAGACGACACGAATTAACGCGATTTTCAATACAGGTATGAAAGATTTGCACCGAAAATCTTTGACGGGACAATATACGCACATACACCATAAAAGAAATTCAGTTATAACGAAAATACAAATTGGAACAATGACTTAACTTCGATTTCGATGGAGAGCGTGGAGACCTGCGAAAAAACGAACCATCGCCAGCAAGACCGGAAACGGAAGTGAGGTTTCCACAACTCATGCCTCTGTGTCGTCCTGTTGTTGGCTTAACGGTAAAGGTGGGTAGCTTGAGATCTTTGGGTCTCGAGGTCGAACCCCTGTCGCGCTGTTGAATTAACACCAGGTGGGTTGACTCAGCCTGTCATCCTTCCTCGGTCGGCAAAATACGTACCAGCTGACTTGTAATGGGGGCACTGCATCAGCAGCACAGCACCACGGGCAATGCCGCAGCCAGACAACTTGGCCAAGCTGGCCACGAGGATCCACACGGCGATGAAGTACGGCTCCTTGACATGCTTCCAATGAAGACCGACCACCTCGAAGCCGCCAGGTGCGTCGTGCCCCTCCGCATTGGAACCGTGCTCTTCGGCCCGGCCGGGGGGCGCGGGTCGAGGGTCTAGGCTCGGCGCGGAGGTCGCCAAGGTGGGCCGGAAACACAGAAGGACTAGCAGGACCGAAGCGGTTGGAAAGCGTGAAGGTTTGAGCGAAGGCTTGGGGGGAGGAGGCGTGGGAAGGGGGTGGGGGGGGAGGGAGAAGTATAAAACACAAGGACACCAAGGACTTCCAGGACAGAAGTTGGTATTTCAAAAAAGTGGAATTGATTTCTATTTGATTTGATTTCTTAAGAGATTCAATTAAATTAACTCTTCCTTAACAGAGAAGAACAATTATCCACAGATTAAGGTTGCTTTCTGAGGGTGGTAGAGAGGTGATGCTTCCTAAAGTCCAGAAGCAATTGCTTTCCGACATGAATGAATCTCATTGTGGAGTTGAATGAATGAATGAATGAATGAATGAATGCTTTGGGTAGAAAATTCCTCCAGTGGTCCAGACTTAACAAAGAAATCCAGAACCATCAGAACCACAAAAGTCCGGTGTGTGCATTTGTGAGCAACCTGCGGCGTCACATCTAAATTCAAATGTTTTACTCTCTCTTTCTATCTCCCTCTTCATCTCGATCTCGAAGCTGAATGATTTATTCAGATCTCCTAATAATTGATGGTTTATTTTGCTCAGGTATCTCCCTTGAATCTGTCTTATCTATTACAGGTAAATTCACTATATTAAAGTTTATTACGGTCTTTCTGCTTTTATATCTTGCTCATCTCTCTCTCTGTGTCTCTGTCTCTGTGTCTCTCTGTCTCTGTCTCTGTGTCCCTCTGTCTCCGTCTCTCTCCCTCTGTCTCTCTCCCTCTGTCTCTCTGTCTCTCTGTCTCTCTCCCTCTGTGTCTCTGTCTCTGTCTCTCTCTCTCTCTCTCTCTCTCTCTCTCTCTCTCTCTCTCTCTCTCTCTCTCTCTCTCTCTCTCTCTCTTTCTCTCTCTCTCTTTCTCTCTCTCTCCCACTCTCTCTCTCTGTCTGTCTCTGTCTCTCTCACTCTCTCTCCCCCTCACACTCTCCCCTCCACACTCACTCTCGTCTCCACATCTGTGTGTATATCTCCCTCTCCCTCACACTCTCCCTTCCACAAACTGTCTCCACATCTGTGTGTGTATATCTCTGCCAAATTGGATGACCTTCAGACACAACTATGGTTGTGGACATGCCATTCACAGTTTCTGGGCTAAAAGGATCGAAACCTTGATGATGGATGGTACCTCACTGATTAGTTGAATGGTAATTACAGTGCATTCAGAAAGTATTCAGACCCCTTCACTTTTTTCACATTTTGTTATGTTGCAGCCTTATGCTGAAATCGTTTAAATTCTTTTTTTCCTCATCAATCTACACTCAATACCCCATAATGACAAAGAGAAAACAGGATTTTAGAAAGTTTTGCAAGTTTATTAAAAAGAAAAAACTGAAATATCACATTGACATAAGTATTCAGACCCTTTGCTATGACACTTGAAATTTAGCTCAGGTGCCTCCCATTTCTCTTGATCATCTTTGAGATGTTTCTACACCTTGATTGGAGTCCACCTGTGGTAAATTCAATTGATTGGACATGATTTGGAAAGGCACACACCTGTCCATATAAGGTCTCACAGCGGACAATGCATATCAGAGCAAAAACAAAGCCAGGAGGTCGAAGGAACTGCCTGCAGAGCTCAGAGACAGGATTGTGTCGAGGCACAGATTTGGGGAAGCCTACAAAAAAATTTCTGCTGCATTGAAGGTTCCCAAGAACACAGTGGCCTCCATAATTCTTAAATGGAAGAAGTTTGGAACAACCAGGACTCTTCCTAGAGCTGGCCGCCCGGCCAAACTGAGCAATCGGGGGAGAAGGGCCTTGGTAAGAGAGGTGACCAAGAACCCGATGGTCACTCTGGCTGAGCTCCAGAGATCCTGTGTGGAGATGGGAGAAACTTCCAGAAGGACAACCATCACTGCAACCCTCCACCGATCTGGGCTTTATGGCAGAGTGGCCAGACGGAAGCCTCTCCTTTTTTCTTCAGAATAATTCTTCAGCTCTCCCTCTGTCTCACTGACGATATTTCTCTCCAATGCTGCCTTTAACTTTTGCTGTCCTGCTTCCTCAAGCACACCCCATTTCCAGAACTTTCTGAGTCCCAGACGAATTAATGGCTTTTTTCAAAAGGTTCTCTCCTTTTGGTTATCTGTCTCTTAATTATTAATTATATCTGTCTCTCCCTGGTGTTGGGCTAGCGGCTAGGGTGCCAGCTTAGGATCCTAGGATCCCGGTCAATCGCTGAATTAACGCCAGGGGGGTTGACTCAGCCTGTCATCCTTCCGAGGTCGGCTAATTGAGTACCAGTTCACTGGTAATTCCCTGCTTGTCGTTAAAGGCGGCAAAAAGGGTTGGCGTCAGGAAGGGCATCCGGCCGTAAAACATTGCTTCAAAAAGGGGACCGAAAAACAACAACAACCACAGTTCCCGAAAAAGGGCAACCCCCGCTTGCGGGGAAAAATGGCCTCTAAACGGTGTTTGTTTTTTTTGTTGTTTGTTTTTTTTGTCTCTCCCCGTCTCTCCCCGTCTCTCTGTGCCTGCATCTCTCTCTATTTTCATAATGAAACATTTTGGGCGAAAGTCCAGAAAGGAGGGGGGAGTATTACAGTGCTCCCTCAGAAGTATATTAACAGGGTAATTTTCACACAACAGCACATGTACATGCACGTAATACTATACCGTGCCAAATGCGATCCAGGAAAGAACAGACAAATGATGGTGTGACATTGGTCGAACAGGCCAAAAATCTGGTGCATTGGCATCTGGATGGAAATGTATTGCTACCTGGATATAATGGTGACGATACGTGCCAGAGCTTGAACATTGGCCCAGGGGAAGTTTGTGGATAATGAATGGAGCATTACGTGAGGCCTATTGTACTCTTTTCTGTTTGATCGAAACCAGTAGAGTAGCATTTAGTGGTATTTCTTCGTAGGCTATGCTTTTACACAGATCTTTCTATACAGTGGATAATCCCATCCACCCCGACGCGTGTGTGTGCGTGTGTGTGTGTGTGTGTGTGTGTGTGCCTGTGTGTGTGTGTGTGAGTGTGTGTGTGTGTGTGTGTGTGTGTGTGTGTGTGTGTGTGTGTAATATATCGATTTACATATATTTTTATTGTTATTATATTATTACTTATTATTATATATTTTTTATATACTGTATGTATATATATATATAGTTACATTTATTTGGGGGGGGGGGGCGGGGGCGGTGGAGGGGTTAGAGATTACCTTGGAAGAGAAATCTGTATAGAGTAGTATGGTCAGTGTGCATTCAGTGTCAGTGTGGTCGAGATGTCTTTTCTTGGATTATTTTCATCTGAGTCTGATTCTGATTCTGATTTCTGAATTCTGAATTCTGATTATTTCATCTGATTCATTCAAGTCTGAGAACAACTACTGTATGGTCATTACATAACCCAAGTTGTTATTTTTTTCAAGGAATCGAGCCAGCGTTCTGCGCCTATACACCGCTTGCGGGTTTTTTTTAATCAGAAGTGAATGAGGCTGTGCTTATACCTCGCCCACGTTATTTTTTTTCAGGAGCAATCAAGGCTGTGTTTATGCACCATAAGTTTGTACATTTCACATTTACGCCTGAAGCACTTTTCTCTTTTTTTATTTTTTTTGTATACAGAGTCAAGGCTCATGTAAGAGCTAACACATTACACACGAGAAGAGGCACAGACCCATAAAACATACAATAAATAAAGGGAGCGGGAGACAAGAGGGGGAGAGAGAGAGGAAAACATACAAAAACAACAACAGTAGAGAACAAGGACGTTCGTAGATTTGTGGAAGGGAGAGGGCTGGGGGAGGATGGGGGGAGTGGTACACGGAATAAAGGAAATGAACACCACTAAGAATTTCAGGAAAGAAGTTGGAGATTGAAAGAAGTGGATTTGGGGTGTTTTTTAACGGGGGTAGAAAAGATCAAGGTTTTGGATGGGGGAAGATATGAGATGGTGGTGAACAGCTGTTTTAAAGACCTGGAGGGAGGAGTGGGATTGAAGAGAGTGAGGGAATTTGTCCAGAGGTGGGAAAAAAGAGGAATGAAAGTGAAGGTGAGCAGAGAGTCTTGATTTTGGTGGTTTCACCAGAAGAGGGTTGCTGGCAGATCTTGTGTGTCTTGCAGGAAAACTTGGGGAACAGAGCACAGACAGAGCAGGGGGAGCTAGGCCTTTGATGAGTCGGTAGAAGACAGAAAGACCACCAAGCTGCCTGCAGTGAGAGAGTGAAAGGCCCTTCGAATCAGCTTCATCACGGGAGATTCCAATGATTCTGAAAGCTTTGGTTTCAACAGCGTGAGGCCGAGCTAGGTGTGAGGAAGGAGCACCAGCCCAGAGGGGAGAGCCGTATTCCATTGAGCTGCGGATGAAAGCTTTGCATGTGGTGAGGAGCTCAGAAGTGCCCAGAAAGGACTTCACACGACGGCGGATTCCCAGACGGTGACTGGCTTTGGAAGCCAGCAAGCCAGCTTGGAAATGTGGTTTTCCCAGGACAGATCATGGCAGATAAAAACCACCGTTTAGAGGCCATTTTTCCCCGCAAAGCGGGGGTTGGCCTTTTTCGGGGACCGTGGTTGTTGTTGTTTTTCGGTCCCCTTTTTGAAGCAATGTTTTACGGCCGGATGCCCTTCCTGCCGCCAACCCTTTTTTGTCGCCTTTTACGACAAGCAGGGAATTACCAGTGAACTGGTACTCAATTAGCCGACCTCGGAAGGATGACAGGCTGAGTCCACCCCCCTGGCGTTAATTCAGCGATCGACCGGGATTCGGAACCCAGGATCCTAGGATCCTAAGCTGGCACCCCAGCCGCTAGCCCAACACCAGGGACTATGGCAGATAGTGAGACACAAAAGCTTGAGTGACAGAACTTCAGAGAGGATTGTTCAGAAAGTAGATGGGAGGGTTTCCCAGACAGTCTTTTCGGCGAGACAAAGTGAGAGTGAGATTTGTCAGGATTGAAAGACATGTTTCACTTGTTTGACCAGTTTGTGATATTGTCCAGGTCTGCAGAGAGTGAAGCGGCTGCTGTCTGCAGATCTGCCGATTTTATTGTGACTACGTATAAGATAAACATTTCATCGTTGACGATGGAAAAGTCCGCCGCAAATTCTTCATAAATCACGGCAATTTCCTGTCTGTGTCATTTGGGTGGTGTAAGATAGAATTTCTAAAATGTCTCAGCATTTTCCCGTGTGTGCGTGAATTTTCTCAATTATTGCTGAAACAGAATCTAAAACCAATGATAAAAATAAAATAATATTGTGAATTAGAGTCGAGATAAAGCTGTGAGAGAGTCTCAATGGTGTTTATGTTACAGGCCTTTGAAAATGCATTTTGTTTTGTAAACGGTAACTTTCATCGAATTTTATTCCTTTTTTTTTTCAACCGAGTCTTAAACCATGTTAGCGACTGTGAAAAATGAAATGAGATATCGAATTAGAGTTGAAATAAAACTGGGAGAGAGAGCAAGAAACCGTGGGCCTAACAAAAGAGGCCTCAAAGCTATGTGAGTAAACAAAATGGTGGATATTTGGTTTTGAAGCCCCTTCCAGACTGGGTGTAGCTACTCCCTCCCCTGGACAGACAGAATCACAGAATCACCTCAGAGAATATATATATATATATATATATATATATATATATATATATGTATATATATATATATATATATATATATATATATATATTGTTGCGGACGCGGTTAAAGATGTTATTTTACCGAGCGGTTGGTATTGCCGCGACCGAACAGTTATTCCCCGATTAGAACCCGATTCCACCCAAACGTTGGCCGGATCGCACCGCGGCTGCTCAATGAGGGAAAAGACTAAAACGACGAATGCAAAGAGGAAGACGAAGGCAAAGAAAGGTTTGGAAATACTACTAAATTTATTTACTATTTACACACATAAGCAAAAAGAAAGCAGTCACGTTTATTTACAGCCCATAAGACGCAGGTGACAAAGTGAAAATACTAGCTTACCTACAGTCTTAATTAGCCCAGGACAGAACAAACAAAAGACAGACTCACGCGGGGAATGATGACAGGAATCGCAGGAGGTGGATGGCTGGAGGTGAACGCTTGGTGGAGCCAACGCGGAGCTTGGTGGAGCTTTGGTGGAGGTGAACGCTTGGTGGAGCCAACGCGGAGCTTGGTGGAGCCTTGGTGGAGGTGAACGCTTGGTGGAGCCAACGCGGAGCTTGGTGGAGCCTTGGTGGAGGTGAACGCTTGGTGGAGCCAACGCGGCTGGTGGGGGGTTGGTGTGACGGGTTCTCTCTCCTTCCCTCACAAGCTTCAGGACTCTTTCTCTCTCTTTCTTAGTCCCACCCAGTCCAACAACTTCCTCTCTTGCTTAGTCCAACTCAAGGCCTTTCTGTCTTCTGATCTCCTCCCTCCTCGACTCTCTCTGGGGGCCTCTCCTCGGGTTATATAAGCCCCACCCTTGACCCTTTTGCGAACCTCCCCAAAACGTTCTCTCTCCGCCCTCTAAAGCCAACCCCTCGTTCTGGGTTGGTCGGCAAGGGCTGGTTCACTCCTCCCCTCTATGACGAGGTGGGGACCCGCCTTTCTTCCCCAACCCTGCCTCGTGGTCAATGGCAGATGAAGGGAAAACCGCCCAAAATGCAGTTGGCAATTGACGAAAAGGGGGAATGGAGGTTTTGGGAATGGGAATGAAGGGAATCTATCTCTTTCACTTGGTGCAATGGAGTACTTCTATTAATGGGAGACACAGCCTTACCCTAAAACACAGAATAAGATATAACTATCGAACAGGGGTATTCTATGATTGGCTGACGTGTATGCTTGTGGACTAATTATGGGACGCCCTTTTGACCTTTACACAGCTCCGGAGGCAGGAGGCGCAGAATAACCAATAATAATAATAATAATAAAGCACACAATCAAAAAAAAAACAGTCCTCATATCTGCAACAATATATATTGTCGCGATCCTGGTCATTAAAATATTTACCAGGAAACAGATTAGCCGAGCAAGCTTTAACTCCAGGCGTTCAGCAAATATGGCAGAGTTCATGCACGTGGGGAGGGAGGGGGGTAAGGAGGAGGAGGATGAGGATGCTGAAAATCACTTACCTCATGGATCCCGCCGGCAGTCTTCAACCTGCAGGGAATAAACTCACACCGAGGCGGATTTAAAATGTACAAAAAAATTAACGTTTATTTAACGGAACCCGAGAACAAGGAAAATGCGACTCTCAAATAAATGTCCAAAATTGGGATCCCTCACACCAGACTTATAACACACACAAGGGGAGAATATAACTGAAAATAACCATGCGTGTAGTGTGTATGGGCTTAGCTCAACCACTCGGGGTCTCGTCGGGGTTTGTCGGCTCTTCCGGTGCGTTGGCGGGAAGTAGGCCTCAGTCCACCTCGTTTGCGTGCTGCCAGGCCTCACCGGACGTCTCGCTCGCCCCTGCCTCGTCACGCTCCAGCGGCAAGCCACCCATGCACGCGCATCGCTCGCATGGAGAACCCAGCTCTTCGTCTGCGCTCTTCCTCCTCACGTCGAAACGAACAGGGGAACGAAGAGACGATGCCAGCACACAACCACTTGCTCCGAGGTCCAGGATGTCAAGCAGGCACCAGAGCAAGAAGTCCGAAGCAAGAGAGGGTCTAGCGCAAGAGGTAGCGGGGAGAGAGAAAATGTCGGACGCATTCCCTTTTTATAATATCCCCTTGGCCAATCAGCTGGCTCCTTCTTGCCTCTGGGCTTCAGCTGCGTGCCAATTGGCCCTCCCTGCCATTGGTGTGATCTCCCTATCAAAACCCTCGACCAATCCGTCACGAGGTGGGCATGGCCTCAGCCGGCCTGAACAATGTTTTATCGCCATGTTGGCGCAATGCATGAGCGCTTCATGCCTGTACTTCCGGTGAGTTTTATTGTGGGGGGGGGAATTTAATTAGTATGTGTGGTGCTATAAGGCCTGCCTAGTATCTATTGGTGTAGTGCCATAAGGGACAAAGGATAAATCACAAGGTCTCACGCACAGGGGAATTATCATAATACCTACGATAATTAGCACAAGGCCATCCTCGTATGACCCCAAATATACAAGCTTAATCCGGACATCCGGGCTAAAGAGGTTCCTGACTCATGTACATCGAAATGGTTTTCTACCCCCTATCATCGGAGCATCTACCTATACAGATCTACCTGAATCTATATATCACTACCTCAAAATTCATAACAATATATATATATATATATATATATATATATATATATATATATATATATATATATATATATATATATACTGAATATACATATACTCACAGGCTGCTGCATTATACATATACTTTGCCTTTGCCTTAAGCGCCTTTGGGCTTCTGGAAAAGCGCTATACAAAATAAATGAATTATTGGCGCTGAGGAAGCGCCTTTAGCGATTGACTTCCAGCCAGTGTAACGCTAATTCCTGTCACAGGAATTCTGAGATCATATAAGTGGGCGTGGCAGTTCCTGATTGGTTCGTGTTGGGGAACGCCTTCTCGCTGCCGACGTGACGTAAATTCGCGCACGCGCACTGGTGATTGGCGCTGAGGAAGCGCCTCTAGCGAATGACTTCCAGCCAGTGTAACGCTAATTCCTGTCACAGGAATTCTGAGATCATATAAGTGGGCGTGGCAGTTCCTGATTGGTTCGTGTTGGGGAACGCCTTCTCGCTGCCGACGTGACGTAAATTCGCGCACGCGCACTGGTGAAGCTTACTCGATCTTACTCGATCCCATATTACATGTACTTTCATTGCATACAAATTATACTTCCTCCTAGAAATTCCATGCCCGAACCTCAGCGCAATCCAAGAGGATTCACTTGTTATTATTGGCGCTGAGGAAGCGCCTTTAGCGATTGACTTCCAGCCAGTGTAACGCTAATTCCTGTCACAGGAATTCTGAGATCATATAAGTGGGCGTGGCAGTTCCTGATTGGTTCGTGTTGGGGAACGCCTTCTCGCTGCCGACGTGACGTAAATTCGCGCACGCGCACTGGTGATTGGCGCTGAGGAAGCGTCTCTAGCGAATGACTTCCAGCCAGTGTAACGCTAATTCCTGTCACAGGAATTCTGAGATCATATAAGTGGGCGTGGCAGTTCCTGATTGGTTCGTGTTGGGGAACGCCTTCTCGCTGCCGACGTGACGTAAATTCGCGCACGCGCACTGGTGAAGCTTACTCGATCTTACTCGATCCCATATTACATGTACTTTCATTGCATACAAATTATACTTCCTCCTAGAAATTCCATGCCCGAACCTCAGCGCAATCCAAGAGGATTCACTTGTTATTATTATTATACTTGTGATGATAAGTATAAGACGATATACTTATACTTGTGATGCATGACGTGCTGTTGACTTAATCGTAAATCATCATCGATTCCTGTAGATGGAGGTTGTGATTGAGTAACTATGGCATTGGGTGGATTTTTGTCTGTATGTGCAATTAACAATGTGCATTGTCTTTAAATGCCCCTCTTTAAAAAAAAAAGAATTTTTTTTTTTTACATTCTGGCTCACTTTCAGAGTAGAAATTATAATAATTTGAAGTCACCATAGAATCAGCTCTTGTGGCAGGGACATCCCCTAGCTGTTTATTCAGTTGGATTAGGAGCGAGTGTTGTGGTGGAGGCTGCATGCTTTAGACCAATTGGGAGAACTTTGCAGCTGCTAATTGACACATCACAGTGGGGAATATGCCTATGGTGCACTTCTGTCATTGTGAATCATTTACCAATGGCATTCAAATGGTTGTACAACTGAAATACTTAAAATAGTCTAAGAGACGCCAACAATTTGTACTTTGTGTGTGTGTGTTAGGGTTAGGGTTAGGGTTATTAGGGTTAGGGTTAGGGTTAGGGTTAGGGTATGTATTTTTTTCTTTTTCTTTTTTTTCATTCAAATGGTTGTACAACTGAAATACTTAAAATAGTCTAAGAGAGGCCAACAATTTGTACTTTGTGTGTGTGTGTGTGTATATATATATATGATTACGTATGTTTGTGTGCGCACTTGCGCCTGTCTTGCAAACACAGTGTCTGCATCAACACAAGCAGCCAAAGGGTTAATTTCCAAGGCAGTTGGGAAATAGTTTTGAAAAATTTGACACCGACTTGTGTGTGCGTCACCAAATGTCTGGATGGCTCGTCATGCACTGCCTCCACACAAGGACGGATACCTGCGGTGACAACTACAACGGCACTCGGTAAAGAGCATACCTCCACCAGATTGAACAGTTTACATTTTGTATCCCACTGATAGGCCAGATCTGGATTTGGACCTGAACCAAAATCGAATCGGCTTGTTCTTGTCACTTACCCAACTCATCGACCAAGTTTTGTCATAAGTCGTCCACAACTTTTTATAATATGTTAAGATATCGTTTTTGGCCTTATCACTCAATGGTGAAGAATCACTTTAAAAATAATTTTTTCATCGCATCCGGATACAGATCACCAAAATCTAATCGATTCTTACTTGTCACACACCCAACCTCTCCACCAAATTTGGTCGGAATCCGTCCACAACTTTTTGAGATATCCTGTTCACAGACAAACAAGCAAACAGACAAACAGACATGAAACATGACCTCCATCCATCTTCGGTGGCGGAGGTAAAAGGACACTTTGTCGGGTCATTTGGATTGGGGGAAGGAAATGGGAGAGTGGTCGAAGTGTGCTGTGCAAGCCCAGTAGGCAGAAATGCATTCACATTTGGGTCGGTCCTCCCTTTTCATCTTGTGCGGACGCAGCATTGGCTGTAAACCCCAAAACCATTGCCACTGCAGATCCTTAGGTTGAGGCAGTGCCTGATCCCACTCCTCCCTCCAGGGTTCAAACTAGCAGTGCACCACTATCTCATGTCGTCCTCCATGGTTTCCCAGAATCTTTTCTACCCCATTAACGGAACCGTTTACCTTGCAGGTTACAATGTTACCTTCCCTCTCCTGTCCTCCTGCCTATTGCACCCCCTTGTATTTGTTGCATCTGTTAGTACCTTACCTTCCCTCTGTCAGATTTTACAAAAAAAAAATTCCATTCTGTCTCTTCCCAAGGCATTGGCCATGATCATTTGCTCTGTCCTTGACCGACCTTTTTTCGGTTTGCGACCTAATTAACAAATAATCACTTGAATAATGAATTTTCTCCCCATGCCCTGAACCCAAGGAACCATGAATTTGTTTTGCTCCCGAAAACCTTCCCGTGCACACCCTGCGTACCACCAGCAGTTTTCAACTCATCCCATCAGGCAGTTCAGGAATGCATAGAAGTCAAACATGGATACCCCATTAGAGATCCAATGTATTTTGCTTGGAACAGGGGGACACCTGGGATTCAACGTAGCAATGTATCTATCATCAAATGGTGCATGGCCACTGGCAGTGCAACTCCACAGCCGCTACTCTCAGTCACTTTGCCCCTGGTAGCTCATGCTTCCCTTGCGACTCCAAACAGGTGCTCAGCGCCAAACCTGACCACTGTGACCTCACAATCGAGGAGTTCAGGTCTTGCTGCTTGGAGCGGTGAGTCACTGATGTTGGCAGTGAGATCATGATAGGTTCAACACAACGGTCTTCAAATAAATCGATTGAAAACAGTCAATTGACTTGAACAAAAATACCATCGTTAACTGAATATGCTACTATTATGGCCCAAATACTATCATGTCACAACGTTTTTTTGTCATGGATTATGACATCATAAATTAAATTCTTCACTCTCATCGGATTGACGATCAGATATATTATGTTTCAGTTTTTTTGAAGAGGGATTTAGAATCAACCAATTTTGGCTGGAATTCCACTTCACTGATGACGTCATTGTTATCACCTTATATACCCAATGGGGAGTTTATGATCCATAAACATATCGCAAGTTTCAAAAAAAATTTGTTGAGTGGTTTCGGAGATGATATCAACATGTTTTATATTATTTCTTTCTATATTTCTTGTCTGCAAAAAAAAGAATAAAGTATATAATCCAATATAGCTTTCATACCACATGACCTATGACATCAGAGTTATCAATAAAATATTTTCCATGGGGACTGCCTCCTATGTTTAAAGATTTGCATCGATCGGACAAGCGGTTGCAGAGAATTGTTTTTTTTAATAGCCTAAATAATGCAGAAGTCCAGAAAATAATGAAACAAAAATGAAGTGAAATGATCCTGAAAGCAGAAGATCTCCAAAAATTGTGCCAGTGATAATTGGAGCTACGGGAATGATAAAAATAACTTTACGGAGATCTTAAAAACCATCCCTGGGAATATTACTACAAATGAACTGCAGTTGGAAGCAGTCCAGCACGTAAACTGCACTGAGTCCGGGGCTCAGTGATGATCCTGAAAAATGTCCTCAGAACAAAACTTTGGAAACAGGAAAACTTCACAGCTTGGTCCATGAATCGTGATCCCTTACTGAAACGGAGGTGGATACTTCGAGACCTGGAAGGACTCCATTCCACCTCTGAAACATGCATTTGGAGATAACAACCAACAACAACACACACACAACAGAGTATGTAGTATATTTCACTGGCACATCTGCAAAAAACTTCAATATCCCAGGCCCAGAAAACTCTTGGAAACATGAACCAAGAGATTGAAAACAAGGAAGTAACACTAACGTACGACCTATTGATCCCATCGAGTGTGAACATAGAAAACAAAGCAATGTAACAGGATATCTTACTTAGGTACAAAAAAGACAAGAAAAAGATATAAAATGTCATCATAGCCCAGGAGGTTTTAGTAATATTGCTGTAAGGAGTTAAAGGCCGTCAGTCGGTCATCTTTGGTCAGATTACAAAACAAAATCTTCTGCATATGTATACTCTCATGTGATGTCTTGGTGCCAAGTTTGAAGAAGATTGGACCATGCATGTCCGATAAATTGTTGGGGACACGTTTAAGTAACAATATGGCCACCAGTCGGCCATCTTGGACCTGATCTCGAAAAGAAATGACGTACATATGTAAGCCATCATTCGTTATGTGTGTGCTAAGTTTGAACTCGATTGGTAAATGCATGTCCGAGAAATGGGTGAGGACGTGTTCAATATCGGGTTTCTTACAACTAAAATAGCCGCCAGTCGGCCATCTTGGACCTGATCTCTAAAAGAAATGACCTACATCTGTAAGCCATCATTCGTTATATGTGTGCTAAGTTTGAACTCGATTGGGAAATTCATGTCCGAGAAATGGGTGAGGACGTGTTCAATATCGGGTTTTTTACAACTAAAATAGCCGCCAGTCGGCCATATTGGACCTGATCTCTAAATGAAATGACCTACATCTGTAAGCCATCATTCGTTATGTGTGTGCTGAGTTTGAACTCGATTGGGAAATTCATGTCCGAGAAATGGGTGAGGACGTGTTCAATATTGGGTTTTTTACAACTAAAATGGCCGCCAGTCGGCCATCTTGGACCTGATGTCGAAAATAAATGATGTGCGTATGTTAATATGTATACCATCATGTATTGTCTTTGTGCCAAGGATGAATAAAATCAGTACATACATCTCCAAGATATCGTTGCGGATACACGCACGGACGGATTGATGAGTCCAAATCCATAAGCCCCCGTTGGGGACTAAGCCCAACGGGGGCTAAAAAGAAGGCATAGCTGATTGAAGTGCGTGTGCGTGTGCGTTTACTCGCCTTGCGTGCAAATCAAACAGGAAGTGTGCACGACGACTATAGCTCTTAAAAAGACCCTGTATAGCGCAACTTTTGGGGGCGATCTGGCTATTTAAGACGAGCAGAAGTACCCGGCGTTGCCGGGCGGGGGAGGAGGGTAGGGGTAGGGGATGGGGTGGAAGGGAAGGGTAGGGGAGGAGGGAGGGGAGGGGGGAGGGGGGCGGAGGAGGCAAGGGGAGGAAGGGGAGGGGAGGAGGGGGAAGGGTAGGGGGGAGAGGGGGAAGGAGGGTGGAAGGGGGGGAAGGGGAGGGGAGGGAGGAAGGGACGTGAGTGAGTCTGGCGGCGAGGATGGAACATCACATGATCGCTCTGAACGAATCGGCGAGCTGCTCTGGCACAGGCTAAGATTCAGTGTATAATGTTCCTCGCTGAAATGCGCTACGTTAAATATGAATAAAAAATATGGATCTCGTCATCTGAGGTCGTTTTTAGGTGGGCCATGTCCTTCCCAGGCCCAATGGCCATGTCTATGCCAAAAATCAAGTTCGTGAGCGAGTCTGGCGGCGAGGATGGAACATCACGTGATCGCTTTGAGCGAATCAGTGAGCTGCTCTGGCACAGGCTGAGATTCAGTGTCTAATGTTCCTCGCTGGAATGCGCTACGTTAAATATGAATAAAAAATATGGATCTCGTCATCTGAGGTCGTTTTTAGGTAGGCCATGTCCTTCCCAGGCCCAATGACCATGTCTATGCCAAAAATCAAGTTCGTGAGCCTCTCCGTTTAGGAGTCTATAGGTAACACACACACAAACTGTGTTTTATTTATATAGATAGTCTGATCAGTTTTTACTGCGATACGTCACCGCACATCTTCGCAGCGAATGACACCACACGTGACGAGCCTGGAGCTGCCATAGAGCTACGTACAGTGAGTGCACTAGGATAACAATATATATGATTGATAATTATTGTCTCTATCGCGACCAATTAAAAGATTCTGACCGCACGTGGGCGCCATAACTTTTTAGGACCGTTTGGTGTGCAACAGCTGACTCGTGTACTTCCGTTTTGATCACAAGGGTCATGATCCATATAATATTTGTCACCACTTTTTAGTTTGATTTAAGGGCTTGATTTCTTTTTCGATTTGAAACCTGCTGTTTATCTCGATTTATTTTCTTATCTAAGTCAACAAGGGGAAGGAAAAATATGGTATTAAAGCGCTGCGTTACGCGCGCTGCTTGTGAGCAAGGAGGAAGCGGACAAGCGGTAACATATAAACGTCTTTATTGTAAGAGCACACTGTAACACTGTACCGCTCCGGGCTGGGCGCCCGGTGTATATCATGAGGCCACGCCTACCCCTCGGGCGTGGCCACCGCCCACTTGGTGCGCGGAATGATGTCACCACGCCAGTGGGCTTTTGTGTCCGCCACACGTGCCCCCCCAGAATTCCCGCGCACCTGGAGGGCCAGTTTGCGGGGCAGACGAATGACCCGGCCGAAGCGCCCCCTGGCGATCGGCGGCGTCCGGGGTGCAGGGATGCCAGGTGGGATGCCCCTGGCTGCCCCTGGGATGGGTGCAGGACCGGGGGGCGGCGTGGCGGCGGGGCTGGGCGGTCCCGGGGGTCCGCCCGCAGGAGGGCGGCCCCGACGTGGGGGTCGGGCCACTGGCGGTGGATGGTCCACATCGAGGTGGGCCGGCTTGAGGCGGTCTACCGAAACGCGGTCAGGAGTACCGCCGATGTCCAGGGTGAAGTGTTTCGCCCCGGTCTCCAGCACGCGGAAAGGCCCGTCGTACGGGGGCCGCAGTGGTATCCGATGGGCATCGTGGCGGACGAAGACGTACTCCGCCGCGCGAAGCTCCGGGGCGACGTGCGTCGGTGGGTGCCCGTGGCATGCCGTTGGCACCGGGGCGAACCTCTGGGCGGTCTCTTGCAGAGCGGAGCGCTGCTGTGCCGCGGACCATGGTGCCGTGGAGTCGGGGAGGAACTCGCCCGGCACCCGCAGCGGTTGCCCGAAGACCAACTCCGCCGCGGATGCGCGCAGGTCCTCCTTGGGCGCCGTCCGGAGGCCCAGCAGGACCCAGGGGAGCCTGTCGACCCAGCCGCCGTCGCGGAGGGTGGCCCGGAGCGCGGCCTTCAATGAGCGGTGAAATCGCTCACACAGGCCGTTAGCCTGGGGGTGGTAGGCCGTGGTTCGGTGCAGCCGGACCCCGAGCCCCTGCGCAACCGCCCCTCAGAGCTCCGAGGTGAACTGGGGGCCGCGGTCGGATGAGATGTCTGAGGGGGCGCCGAACCGGGCGACCCAGGTGGCGATGAAAGCCTGCGCGACATCAGCCGCCGTTGTCGACGCCAAGGGCACGGCCTCCGGCCACCGGGTGGTGCGGTCCACCATGGTGAGGACGTAGGTGAAACCCCGCGAGGGGGGCAGAGGTCCCACCAGGTCCACGTGGACGTGGTCAAACCGGCGTTCCGGCACCGTGAACGGGGCCAACGGGGCCTGGGTGTGCCGGTGCACCTTGGCACGCTGGCACGCGAGGCACGTCCTGGCCCAGCCGCGGACGGCCTTCCGGAGGCCATGCCAGACGAACTTGTCGGCGATCAGCCTTTGGGAGGCCCTCGCGCCCGGGTGGGACAGGCCGTGGATGGCGTCAAACACCTGGCGCTGCCAGCCCGCGGGCACGATGGGGCGAGGACGCCCGAGGGAGACGTCGCACAAGAGGGCCGCGCCCGCGCCGTCGAACGGCACCTCGGTGACGCGGAGGCCCGTGACGGCGGTCCGCAAGGCCTGGACGTCGGGGTCAGCGGCCTGGTCCGCTGCTATCCGGGCATAGTCGATGCCGAGGTGGACTGCGTGGGCGACGGCCCGGGAAAGGCAATCCGCCACCGGGTTGTCCTTCCCCGCGACGTGCTGGATGTCCGTTGTGTACTCGGACACGGCCGAGAGGTGACGCTGCTGCCGGGCCGACCACGGCTCGGTGACCTTGCCCATCGCGAAGATCAGCGGCTTGTGGTCGACGAAGGCAGTGAACGCACGGCCCTCGAGCAGATGGCGGAAGTGCCTGACCGCCAAGTGAAGTCCGAGCAACTCGCGGTCGAAGGTACTGTAATGGCGTTCGGGCGGGCGAAGCTGCCGGCTAAAGAACGCCAGCGGTTGCCAAGCTCCACGCACCCATTGCTCGTGCACCGCGCCCACCGCGTAGTCCGAGGCATCGGTGGTGAGGGCGATCGGTGCATCGGGCGCCGGGTGCGCGAGCATGGTGGCGTTAGCCAAGGCGAGCTTCGTGCCCGTGAACGCCGTGTCCATCTGCTCGGTCCAGGTAACGTCGCCTTTGCCCAGCTTACCTCGGAGAGCTTCGTGCAGGGGGCGCAGGAGCTGGGCAATACGGGGCAGGAACCGATGGTAAAAGTTCACCATGCCCAGGAACTCCTACAGCCCTCTGATCGTGTGGGGGCGCGGAAACCCCTTCACCGCCTCCACCTTGGCCGGCAGGGGGATGGCTCCTTGCCTGGTGACACGGTGCCCCAGAAAATCGATTGTGGCGGCGCCGAACCGGCACTTTGCGGGGTTCACAATCAGGCCATGCTGGCCCAGGCATTCGAAGAGCGTGTGGAGGTGGCGTAGGTGCTCTTCGCGGGACGCGCTGGCGACGAGGATATCGTCCAGGTAGACGTAGACAAAATCCAAGTCGCGCAGGACGCTGTCCATCAGTCGCTGGAACGCCTGAGCCGCATTCTTCAGACCGAAGGGCATGCGCAGGAACTCGAAGAGTCCGAATGGCGTGATGACCGCCGTCTTCGGGACGTCCTCCGGCCTGACGGGGACCTGATGGTAGCCGCGTATGAGGTCCACCTTCGAGAAGAAGGACCTGCCCGCCAAACGGGCGGAAAAGTCCTGAATGTGGGGGACGGGGTAGCGGTCGGGAGTCGTGGCGTCATTGAGACGGCGATAGTCCCCGCACGGTCGCCATCCCCCGCCGGGCTTCGGCACGATGTGCAGCGGCGACGCCCAAGCGCTCTCTGAGCGCCGAACGATGCCGAGTCGCTCCAGGGTAGCGAACGCCGCTTTTGCCACCGCCAGCTTCGTCGGCTCGAGGCGGCGTGCCCGGGCGTAGACCGGTGGCCCGACGGTGGGGATGTGATGGGCCACCCCGTGCTTGACGGCCCCCGCCAAGAAGGTGGGCCGCGTGAGGGCCGGGAAGCCGGCGAGGAGGCGGGTGAATGCGTCCGCTGCCGGAAGCGTACAGACCAACGTGGCCGGAACCGAATTGTTCGGCAAGCCGCTTGGCAAGCCGCTCGTTGAGCTGGGCAACGCACAAGCGAGCGAGCTGAACGTCTCGGCCTGGACAAGACGTCTGCGCTTGACGTCGACCAGGAGCCCATTAGTGCACAGGAAGTCCGCGCCAAGCAGTGCCATGGGCACGTCGGCGGTGACGAACGTCCATCGGAAAACCTGCCCTCCAAACCGCAGAGAGAGGCAGCGTTTTCCGTATGTACGGATGGGCGTCCCGTTCGCAGCAAGCAGCGCGGGGCCCCCACCCGCGGCGTGCTTGTCTGACGTGCCGGCAGGAATGACACTCACCTGCGCTCCCGTGTCGCACAGGTAACGGCGCCCGGAGAAGGTGTCCGTTATGAACAGCAGGCTGCTCGAACGGCCGGCGCTCATCGCCACTATTGAGCGCCGGCCCGGGCGTTTCCCGACCCGTTGAAGGAGCACGGCGGATGACACCGCCGAGCTTCGTGGCCGAACTTGGCGTGGAACCAGCACCAGGTGGTGGAGCTGGAGGAGCGCGGCTGGCTCTGCCAGGCCGGTGGAGTTGGTGGGTTTCCCCGCGGTGGCGGTTTTCGCCGCGGCGGTGGGCGGGGCGTGGCGGCGTTCACGAGGTGCGTATCAGCATGCTGCGTATGCTGTAGAAGCTGATGCTGTGGAACATGCTGCTGAACATCAGCGTCGAGGGCCGTGACGGCCACGCCGACGCTCGCCCGCGTGTCCGAAGCGGCGAAGTACCTGTCCGCCTCGGCTGCCAATGCTCGGGGTTCCGTTAGCTCGGTCCCGGCCAACGCGAGGCGAACCTGCGCTGGAAGTTGGCGCCGGAAAAGCGCCCGGAATAGCGAACCGGGGGCTTCGTCGCCCAACAGTGACAGCATATGGTCCATTCGGACCGACGGGCGCGTCTCACCGAGCTCGGGGAGATCCAGGAGGCGGTCGGCCCGTGCGTCGTCCGTGAGGCCGAACGTGGCTAGGAGTAGCCGCTTGAGTGCCTCGTACTTGTGGCCGTCCGGTGGGTGGCGAAGGACGGACACAACTCGAGCGGCCGTGCCGGGCCCGAGGGAGGCGACGACATGGCAGTAGCGCATGTCGTCGTTGGTGAGGCGCCGAAGCTGAAATTGGGCTTCGGCTTGAACGAACCAGACTTCGGCCTGGGCCTCCCAAAATTCGGGAAGTTTAATCGCCATTGCCTTGTCGTTGGCCATTGCAATGGCGTCGTGTTCGGAAGGATCGCTACGGCAGATCCAACGTCGAGGGTCACCAGTAAAGCGCGGCGTTACGCGCGCTGCTTGTGAGCAAGGAGGAAGCGGACAAGCGGTAACATATAAACGTCTTTATTGTAAGAGCACACTGTAACACTGTACCGCTCCAGGCTGGGCGCCCGGTGTATATCATGAGGCCACGCCTACCCCTCGGGCGTGGCCACCGCCCACTTGGTGCGCGGAATGATGTCACCACGCCAGTGGGCTTTTGTGTCCGCCACAGTATTCTTATTATTATTATTATTTAAAAAACAACAACAACAACAGGCATTTAAAGGCCATTTTCCCTGCGAGAGCGGGGGTTAGCCTTGCGGTCCCCATGACAATCTTCTCCATTTTGCCCTATTTTCTGCATCTCTCCTTGTTAACCCCCTTGCCCGCATTTCTTCTTCCACCATCTTTCGCCAAGTCTTTCTCGGTCTTCCCCGTCCTCTACTTCCTTCTACATTCATTTCCATCCCTCTTCTCAACCAGTCACTTTCATCCTTCCTCAACACATGACCAAACCATCTCATATTTAAAAAAACAATTGCTCTCAAATAAATCATTTCCCCCTTTGCCCGTCTACCTCTCTGAAGTCCCTACCGACAACCCAACCAATGTGGCAGGTCACACTGGATTACACGTTGTTACTGGCAATCCAAAGACCGACCTGTATCCCTTGTTTGTCCGAATTGTCCGTCTCCATCTACCTTCCCCCTCTGCCCCGCTGTGTTTGATGTTCCCCCCTTTCTCCTGCTGTTCACTTTGTTGTGTTGTGTCCTGATCTGTTCTGTGTCCTCGGCTCCCGTCCCCTCCGCAGGCCTAGACTCTGTATTTAAAATAAAAACACAGACAGGGTGGGTAAACAGCCAGTCAAACTCTGCCCAAGTATGACGAGCTGTTTACCTGCCCTACAGGTAGGTGTTGAATGTGATTTTGAAGTGGAGTTCAAGCAAAGATTGTAGTGCTTGTCGATGATAATTTTAATATTTCGATACATTTCAGAGATTGTTGAGTAGATTTAGCATTGGCATCATTGAGCCAATGGTGGAGGAAGGGTGGAGGAAGGGAACAATGCTTTTTGGAAGGACTTCCAATTATTTCTTTTCTTTTGGAAATTATTTGGATTGGATTTGGATTTTATTATTGAATTTGGATTCAATTTGGAATTTGGATTTGGATTTGGATTGAATTGGGAAATTATTGGATTTGGATTTGGATTTTTGAAAATTTTTGGTTTGGAAATTATTTTTGGAATTGGAAATTTGGATTTTTGGAAATTTGGAATTTGTTTTGTAATTCTTTTGGAAGGACTTTGGACTCAATGATGTAATTAATATCATTTGTCTTCATGGCTTTTGGCAAAAATTGAAGATTTGATGGAAAATTGAAGAAGAAAAAAAGAAATATTTGCTCCGAGGCAGAAAAACCGCATTCTTTGAGTCACTTGTTTTTGTCTGGGTAAGAAACCTGCGAAGTGTCTAAACACCTGTCCTCGACTAATTAATCATGTCATTTCTCGCCCCAAACAATCACTGTACACAAAATATCTCGTCATAAACATTTTTCTCATTATTTCTTCACTTCTTCAGACAAATCTGATTGTAGAAAATATAATGACTGCGTTTGTTGATTACCTTCAAGGAGTATCAACTTGAATGAATGAATGAATGATCGTTTTTAAGGCCATTTTCCCCACTAGAGCGGGGGTTAGCCTTGCGGGCCCCATGACAATCATGGTACCCTGTTTGAGGCAATGTTTTTCTGTTTGAGGCAATGTTTTTATGGCCGGATGCCCTTACTGATGCCAACCCTTAGTCGCTTCTTACGATGCACAGGGATACGGTGTACCTATTCTAAACCGGGGTACACACCAGGATCATTCATCCCAGCAAGCTGGTACTCAATTAGCCGACCTCGGAAGGTATGACAGGCTGAGTCAACCCCCCAGGCATTAATTCAGCGATCGACCAGGATTCGAACCCAAGATCCTAGGATCCCAAGCCGGGACCCTAACCGCTAAGCCAACACCAGGCATAAGGAGTATCAACTTAAATGGTGATAAAATACAAATGATAGAATGGTACTCAAATGATGATGTTATTAGAGGATGTTAGCTATTTTGCACCTTTTTAAAGTAGGGCCACCTTTTAAAGTAGGATAAAGTAGGACCTGAGCCACCGAGGGTTGGATTTGATTGCCCATGTTTGCTAAACATGTAGAGATGAGAAAATCAAGCGGATCAGCTTTGTCTTTGTGGTTCGGAACCAACTTTTATTGGGGGGGAAAAGGGTGGAGGAAGGGAGGATTCCTCCTAATGTAACTTACACTCTGTTCATGAAAATTCATTCAAAGTATATTTTCAAAAAACTTTGATCATTTCAAATATCATCCTGAGGTAAAACTTTGAATATTACGATTGGAACGTTGATTCTGTTTCACTTTCATGCAGTTGATGAGGATAGGAGAGGCTGAAGCTCTTCATCTGAATGGGCCATGGTTTTTGTTATTGTAAGGTAAGTCCAAGTGAGAAGTGTTCATGTAAAATGCTTGAATTATTGTACCCTGCCCCTTTACTACTCCATCTCCAGGTGCTGCATGACGTCATCACTGGGCACCAAAGGGGGCCCGGCGATGACGCACACTGAAAGGAAATACTCAGTTTTCACTCCGGTTTCTTTCTTGCTTGTTTGTTTGTTTGTCCGGGTGATATCTCAGCCATCCTTTGAGCTAGGAAGCTGAAATTTCGGCACAACAGTGAGCAAATTACCTCTTACACGAGCCTCGATTCTGTTTTTTTTAAAGTGCTTTGGAAAAAAACGGTATTTTTTGTTCTTTGATTAATCAACTAATTGATTAGTTACTTAATTATTATTGATAAATTAAGTACGTATTTATTTCCTTTCTCATCTGGGCAATATCTCAGGTACCTTTTGAGCTCGGAAGCTGATATTCGACACGACAGTGACCAAGTGATTTGGCTATGAAGCATATTTTTGATTTATTGATTAATAAATTAATCGATTAATTATTTATTGATTAATTAGTTAAGCAAATAATAATTTATTTTTTCCGATTAATGACTTTTTTAGTTAGTTTTCAAAAAGTTACAGCTTCGGATGAAACGCTGGTGGTTGAGGTATGCTATTAGCCAATTGATTAAGAAATTATTTTATGATTATTATTTATTTATTTTAATTACGCAATTAATCAATCAATTTATTGTACACCTCTCTCTCCCAATACAGTCTCTATATGCTACACGGCAGCATTGCCAGTCACCGAAGGCACCCTGGCAATACCGCTCGCTGGACGATGTTATTAATATTATTTGGCATGGGGGCGGTTAGGTGTACTTTGAATGTATCTGTCGTTGTTTGTATTCCTGTTCTTTTTTTAATTACTTTTGTCTGTTGTGAAATTATGTCTTTCTCATTTCTGTCAATTAAGAAGTCTTTTCCACAAGCCTGTCATTGCAGAAAAAAGTTTTTTTGTTTTTTGCAATAACCTTTTCTCACATCCATTATGAAAAAGACATGACTAATTCTAAAAAAAAATTCCATCGAAAAAGAAATCGGCTTGTTGTCAGTTTGACCCCCTATTGAACACTAAGGTTTTGTAGTGTTTTGTGCTTTGTTGCATGTTCAGTTTTGAATAAAATTTCGACTTCATTTTATTATTTCCTATTTGTCTCACACAAGAACCTCATTGGCTCGTGAATGTCATTATTGAATATTATATGACTAGCGGGGTCACCCGTGGGATTCCCACGGGTGACCCCGCAAGTTTGCATTGACGTTCGTCGATGGACTCGTTCGCCCGTCTCATTCGTTTTCTTGCTGCATCCTGTTCAAGTCTGCGTTCTTCATCGATCGTCTCATTCATTTTGGAAATAGAAGTTTCCACGCAGCGCATGAATTGTCACGATCCTCAAGAGGAATTTGTCTCGTAATCATCACATGATAAATGGCAAGTAAATTATATTGTGGAAAATTAAAGATTTCAAATAAACCTATTTAAAGTGTATTCGCACATAACTAATTTAAAAAAACGAAGAAATATCTCTCGGTAATTTCCTGAAACATATTTTACTTCCGGCTAATAATGTTGAATTAAATAAAAACGAAGAAATATATGTCGGCATCATTGTTGACGTTTTTGTGACGACTGTCATCAAACGAAAAAGTAATATATCTTAACGGAAAAGCAAAAGCGAATTTTTAATATATATCGACACGTTGCCGTCGGTGTCATGTTGGGCGGTGTATGATACACCATGACGCGATTTTTAAATATATATCTCTGCATTTTCCCGCGTGTGTGGAATGTTCTCAATTATTGCTGACACCGAGTCCAAAACCATCGATAAAAATGAAATCATATGGTGAGTTAGATTGGAGATAAAGGCGTGAGAGAGACTCAATGGCCTTGAAGTTGAAGTTACAGGCGTTTGAGAATTCATTTCGTTCTATAAACGGCAACTTTCATTGGATTTCCTTCCCGTTTTTTTTCAACCGAGTCGAAAACTATGTTAGCGACTGTGAAAAATGAAATGATATATCGAATTTTTAATATGTATCGACACGTTGCCGTCGGTGTCATGTTAGGCGGTGTATGATACACCATGACGCGATTTTAAAAAATATATCTGCATTTTCCCGCGTGTGTGGAATGTTCTCAATTATTGCTGACACCGACTCTAAAACCATCGATAAAAATGAAATCATATGGTGAGTTAGATTGGAGATAAAGGCGTGAGAGAGACTCAATGGCCTTGAAGTTACAGGCATTTGAGAATTCATTTCGTTCTATAAACGGCAACTTTCATCGGATTTTCTTCTCGTTTTTTTTCAACCGAGTCTAAAACTATGTTAGCGACTGTGAAAAATGAAATGATATATCGAATTTAAAATAGATATCGACACATTGCCGTCGGTGTCATGTTGGGCGGTGTATGATACACCATGACGCGATTTTAAAAAATATATCTCTGCATTTTCCCGCGTGTGTGGAATGTTTGTGGAAAATTAAAGATTTCAAATAAACCTATTTAAAGTGTATGCGCACATAACTAATAAAAAAAACGAAGAAATATCTCTCGGTAATTTCCTGAAACATATTTTACTTCCGGCTAATATGTTGAATGAAATAAAAACGAAGAAATATATGTCGGCATCATTGTTGACGTTTTTGTGACGACTATCATCAAACGAAATAGTAATATATCATAACGGAAAAGCAAAAGCGAATTTTTAATATATATCGACACATTGCCGGCGGTGTCATGTTGGGCGGTGTATGATACACCATGACGCGATTTTAAAAAATATATCTCTGCATTTTCCCGCGTGTGTGGATTGTTCTCAATTATTGCTGACACCGAGTCTAAAAGTAAAACCATCGATAAAAATAAAATCATATGGTGAGTTAGATTGGAGATAAAGGCGTGAGAGAGACTCAATGGCCTTGAAGTTACAGGCCTTTGAGAATTCATTTCGTTCTATAAACGGCAACTTTCATCGGATTTTCTTCCCGTTTTTTTTCAACCGAGTCTAAAACTATGTTAGCGACTGTGAAAAATGAAATGATTTATCGAATTTGATTTGAAATAAAACTGGGGGAGAGCAAGACACCACGGGCCTACAAAACAGGACTCAAAGCTATGCGAGTTAATAAAATGGTGGATATTTGTTTATAGCCACTCCCAGAATGGGTGGAGCTATGGGTGGAGCTACTCTGCAAACCGAGTAAGCCACACCCCGGACAGACACCCAACAGATAGACAGACAGACAGACAGAATCATCTACGGCTATTATAATATAGATGAGATTATTGTAACTATGATGCCCTAAACATACACTGAGTTTCAATTTCTTTTAGAAATCATCATTGTTAAAAAAAAAATGAAACGTTTCGGACATTCTCGTCCAAACTCAAGTTTTGCAGCGATGTGTCCTGAAATCCAAATATTATTTGGTAATTAAATTTTTCGTCTGATTGCAACAACTCAGGCTGAGTACCGGTAATAGCCAATAATGTGATATTTAATAACTAGTAAAAAGCCCGTCAAAAATTACGGTTGGAACAGTTTATTCGACAGTGCAGCCCCGTGAGCGTGCCAAAGTCTGAAGCCTTGGCCTAGTGGCAGGTGTGCTGATATCTTATTTATTTATTAGACATGATATGGATGTAAATGAACACTCGTTTTACTCTGCGTGCGTTGCACATCACATGCAGCGAATTTCACCTCCCTGCACCTTGTATTTATTGCTATTTAGAAAAAAACGCTTCTGTACACCGCCCTTGAGGCTCAGTTTGCAAGCCACCGTCTACATTTCCAACATAAGAAACATAATTGCTCTTATTGAAAATGTTTTTCGAGTTTGCTTTATCCTCAAAAATAGACCGTAGTGAACACACATTCGTGTCAAAAGATTGGTCTTTAGAACCTACCCTGATGAAGGGGGACAGACATCTGTACAAACACTCAAACTGACATTCTGTTTTATATGGTAGATTTTTTTGACCTGCCTCTGAATACTCAGCTTCTCGGTGTTTTTCATACTTTTTTTTTTACTCCTAAAATTCTCAGGTTTCACCACTGAAGTTATGTTTTCATAAGCATGTCCATTCAGTGGGAAGTTACCAAATCCATTGGCTTTGTGGTTAAAGTGGGAGGTCGGTGGTACGATTCCGACCCTGGCCGAGTCGTACCAAAAGTTGTACGTCCTGCTTAGTTGGTTGATGTTCAGCAGTTGGAGGTTACAGCGTGGATAAACCCAGGGGGTTGGCATTTGGATGTAGGGGGGAAATGCAGAGACTGCAGAGAGAGAGAAGCGCTGCCATTAGATGGTGCTACCGGTGCAGAATGTTTGGGGAAGTTGTTTCTCCCAATGTCGAACGGCTGTGTTTGTGTGAAATCAAATCCCATGTTGTCTGATGTTGACATCTTCCAAACAAAACCAACGTTGTCATTCACCAAACTGCGGATGACACAAACTTTTCCTCCTACTTATGGCAGGTAATTTTTGCCAAGTATCAAATTAAATTATCTTTAACTACTCAAAACGAAAGTACTTTAACTATATGAAAGCGAATTTTCTGCAGTAATTTTTTTTAATGTTTACTTTCATCATCTATTACTAAAAGGATGTGTGTGTGTGTGTGTGTGTGTGTGTGTGTGTGTGTGTGTGTGTGTGTGTGTGTGTGTGTGTGTGTGTATCTCTACACGGGGGTTTCAGAAGGTGTAACGGAGTCCTCCCAGGTCTCGAAGTATTCACCTCCGTTTCAGTAAAGGATCATGATTCATGGGCTAGTTTGTGTAGTTTTCTTGTTCTCAAAGTTTTGTTCGGACGCCTCTTTTCAGGATCTTCGCCGAGCCCCATACAGCTTCAAATTGCAATTCGTTTGTCCTAATATTCCCAGGATTGGTTTTCAAACGTCTCCTTAAGGTTCCTTTTCATCACTTCTGTTGATCCAATAATCACTGGTACAATTTGGTGTTCATTAAATAATTAATTAAAAATGGAGTGAAGGCCACTTTTGTGAATGTAAACAACCCTTTGCTAAAAACTCATTTTGTTGAGCTAATATATATTTTCACCCCTCGGACGAACATGGCATCATTAAGTGGGCATGCCTTACCAGCTGGCTCAAATCACGTGGTGTGGCACAAAGACAATTACCTGGGCGTTAACTTCTCATTGGAGTGTATATGTATATATACGAGTATGTCCAATTGAGGTCACACCAAACTTTAACCCTTATTCCTGACAACCTTAATGGTCAACCTCGTAAAGCAGTTTGAAGGAGCCGGGGCTCCCACGTCGATCGGAAGAATGGACGCGACAAAAAGCTAGAATTCATCTGAGTTGCTTTAATGAAATCAAACACTCAGGCACTCTGAAAAACCGTTTATCAGTCAGCAATATATATCTATTCCGCCAGGGGGTTTGCCCAGGCCCGGCGCCAGGGGGCGTGGCCCAGCGTCCTGGCTGCGGCCTGGCAAGTTGAGCGCGGGCCTGGGCGTCCTGGACGAGCCCGGCATGGTGATCGCTCCGCGTCCTTGATAGGTGCAAGGCGATTGTGAAAACTCAGCGGCAGCCGCTACACACGTCCCCCCAGAATCGACTTGCACCGGCAGGGTCAATTTGAGGGGGGTCCTGATGACCCGGCTGAAGCGACCCCTGGCGGGTCGTGGGAGGGGGTCCGGTGAGGTGGTGGGCGGTCGAGTGGGGGGCACCGTGGACGGGGGACGGCCTCGCCGCGGCGGAAGGGCCACCCGTGGTGGGTGGTCGACGTCCACGTGCGCCGGCTTGAGGCGGTCCACAGCAATCCGGTCCAACCTGCCGCCGATGTCGATGACGAACGACTTGTCGTCCCGTCGCAGCACCCGGAAGGGCCCGTCGTACGGCGGCTGGAGTGGCCACCGATGTGCGTCGTGACGCACAAAAACATACTCCGCTGTGCGGAGTGCTGGGGGGACGTAGGACTGGGGGTCACCGTGGTGGGATGTTGGCACGGGGGCAAACCGTCGGGCGGCCTCCTGGAGGTCCGAGCGCTGGTGAGCTGCGGACCAGGGACTGGTAGCGTCGGGCACAAATTCGCCCGGGACGCGTAGCACCTGGCCATAGACAAGCTCGGCGGTGGATGCCTGGAGGTCCTCCTTGGGGGCCGTGCGAAGGCCCAAAAGGACCCACGGCAGCCGGTCGGCCCACCCGACGTCTTGAAGGCCGGCCATGAGCGCGGCCTTCATGGAGCGGTGGAATCGCTCGCACAACCCGTTTGCTTGGGGGTGGTAGGCCGTAGTACGGTGGAGCTTGATCCCCAGGTTGCGGGCGACCGCGCCCCACAGCTCGGAGGTGAACTGTGGACCGCGGTCTGACGAGATGTCCGCCGGTGCGCCGAAGCGGGCGACCCAGGTGGCGATGAAAGCCTGCGCCACGTCGGCGGTGGTGGTGGAGACGAGGGGAACGGCCTCCGGCCACGTGGTGGTCCTGTCCACCATGGTGAGCAGGTGTGTGAACCCCCGTGACGGGGGGAGGGGGCCCACCAGATCCACGTTGACGTGGTCGAAACGTCGTTCGGGCACGGTGAAAGGTGCCAGCGGGGCCTGGGTGTGTCGGTGGACCTTGGCCCGTTGGCAGTCCGTGCAGGCGCTGGTCCAATCGCGGACGTCCCGACGAAGGCCGTGCCAGATGAAACGCGCCGACACCAGCTTCTGGGAAGCTTTCCGGCCCGGGTGGGAAAGGCCGTGGAGGGAGGCGAAGATGCGGCGTTGCCAGGCGACGGGCACGATGGGGCGAGGCTGGCCTTGGGAGACGTCGCAGAGCAGGACAGTGTCCGCGCAGGGGATGTCGGCCAGGCGGAGGCCCGTGTCCGCCGCCCGGAGGGCTTGCACCGTGGTGTCGGTGGTTTGGTCCGCCGCCATAAGCGCAAAATCCACGCCCAGGTGGACCGCGTTCGCGCTGGCCCGGGAAAGACAGTCGGCCACGGCGTTGTTTTTGCCGGCGACGTGCCGGATGTCCGTGGTAAACTCCGACACGGCGGAGAGGTGGCGCTGTTGGCGGGCCGACCATGGCTCCGTGACCTTGGCCATGGCGTAAACCAACGGCTTGTGGTCGACGAACGCCGTGAAAGGTTCGTCCCTCCAGGAGGTGGCGGAAATGGCGGACGGCCAGGTGTAGACCGAGGAGCTCCCGGTCAAACGTGCTGTATTTGAGCTCGTTCGGCCGGAGCTGCCGGCTGAAAAAAGCGAGTGGCTGCCAAACCCCGTTCACCCATTGCTCATGTACGGCGCCCACCGCGTAGTCGGAGGCATCCGTGGTGAGGGCGATGGGAGCGTTGAGCACCGGGTGAGCGAGCAGTGTTGCGTCGGCGAGGGCCCGCTTTGAGCCTTGGAAGGCCGCATCCATTGCTGCGGACCAGGCGATGTCGTGCTTGGCCGGCATGCCCCGGAGGGCTTCGTAGAGGGGCCGCATGAGCTGAGCAGCGCGGGGCACGAAGCGGTGATAAAAATTCACCATTCCCAGGAATTCCTGCAGGGCCTTTATGGTGCGGGGACGCGGGAACGTGGTGATGGCCTCGACCTTGGTTGGCAGCGGCACGGCCCCGTTCTTGGTGATGTGATGGCCCAAAAAATCAACGGCCGTCGTGCCGAAGTGGCATTTGGCCGGGTTGACGATGAGGCCGTGCTCGCTGAGGCGCTCGAACAGCGTCCGGAGGTGGAGGAGGTGCTCGGCCCGGGACGTGCTGGCGACGAGGATGTCGTCCAGGTAAACGAAAAGGAACGGCAGGTCACGCAGCACGCCGTCCATCAAGCGCTGGAACGCCTGAGCCGCGTTCTTGAGACCAAACGGCATCCGCAAGAATTCGAATAAGCCGAACGGCGTGATGACTGCCGTTTTAGGGACGTCGGCCGCCCTGACAGGTACCTGGTGATATCCCCGTATGAGGTCAATTTTCGAAAAAATGACCCGTCCCGCCAGACGGGCGGAGAAGTCTTGGATATGCGGGATCGGGTACCTGTCGGGGTGGTAGCGTCATTGAGACGGCGGTAGTCGCCACACGGGCGCCATCCACCCCCCGGCTTTGGCACGATGTGCAGTGGCGAGGCCCACGCGCTATCGGAGCGCCGCACGATGCCGAGGTGCTCCAACGCGTCGAATTCGGCCTTCGCTACGGCGAGCTTGGCTGGGTCGAGGCGGCGGGCCCTGGCGTAGACCGGCGGGCCCGTGGTTGGTATGTGGTGCTCGATCCCATGCCGTACTGCGACGGCCGAAAACGTCGGCCGCGTGAGGGCCGGGAACTCCGTGAGCAGGCGAGCAAACTCGTTCGCCGCCGGGACGGCGCATGCCAGCTCGGTCGGCGCGGAGCTGCTCAATGTGCATACCAGGGAGCTGAAGGTTTCAGCGTTGATTAAACGACGCCGTTGGACGTCCACCAGCAGTCCGTGTGCGCAGAGGAAGTCGGCGCCTAGCAGAGCCACGGGCACGTTGGCGGTTACAAACGTCCAAGCAAAGCGTTGGCCGCCGAAGCAGAGGGTGACGTTGCGCGGGCCGAAGGTGCGGATAGTCGATCCGTTGGCCGCAACTAAGGAGGGGCCGCAAACCGCGGATTGCCTGTCCTGGTCAGAGGCGGGTATGACGCTCAGTTGGGCGCCGGTGTCGCACAGGAAGCGCCGTCCGGACGCTTTATCCGTGATGAACAGTAAGTTGCCCGTGTGGCCGGCGCTCATGGCTGGTAATGAACGCCGGCCCGGCCGTTTCCCGGCCTGCCGAAGGTGCACGGGGGTCGGCATGTCCGGGCCTTCTGTCCAAACCTGGCATGATAGTAACACCACGCTTGGTCAGGTGGAGGCCTCGGTCGTCGTGCCGGAGGTGGTCGGCTCGGTAGAGCGGCCGCCAATGGCGTCGGCAGTTCGGCCGTCAACCGTGCCGGGTGCTCGGGCGCCCTGGGTGTTGCGTCGGACGGCGGTGGGTCCCATGTCGCCGCTACGATGCGCTGTCCTGCGGCGGAGATCTTGTCGGCTTCTCTGGCAAGGGCCCGGGGATCTGTGATCGTCGTGCTTGCCAGGGCGAGGCGTACCGGGTTAGGCAGCTGACGGAAGAACAGCTCCCGGAACAGGAATGCCGGAGAGTGCTCGCCGAGCAGTGAAAGCATGTAGTCCATGCGCTCGGAAGGGCGCGTGTCGCCGAGCTCAGGCAGATCGAGCAGGCGCCGTGCGCGTTCCGCCGATGGGAGGGCGAAAGCATCGAGGAGCAGCTTCTTAATCGCGCCGTATTTGTCAGCGGCTGGCGGGCTTTCGAGGAGGCTCAGGGCGCGGGCCGCGGTAACCGACCCGAGCGCAGCTACCACATGGTGGAAGCGGGTGTCGTCGGCCGTGATGCCTCGCAGGGCGAACAGGGACTCCGCCTGTGCGAACCAAACCGCCGCGTGAGCCTCCCAGAAGGTAGGCAGTTTAAGGGCGACTGCCGTGTCCATGTCGATAGGTCACCAATGAAGGAGCCGGGGCTCCCACGTCGATCGGAAGAATGGACGCGACAAAAAGCTAGAATTCATCTGAGTTGCTTTAATGAAATCAAACACTCAGGCACTCTGAAAAACCCTTTATCAGTCAGCAATATATATCTATTCCGCCAGGGGGTTTGCCCAGGCCCGGCACCAGGGGGCGTGGCCCAGCGTCCTGGCTGCGGCCTGGCAAGTTGAGCGCGGGCCTGGGCGTCCTGGACGAGCCCGGCATGGTGATCGCTCCGCGTCCTTGATAGGTGCAAGGCGATTGTGAAAACTCAGCGGCAGCCGCTACAAGTTCATCATTTGTACGTTACAGTCGGCCATCTGTGAATACATCGATCCCACCGATAATCATTTTGTCCATCACTGCTGTCTCTGCATCTTCAGTTTTGTGTGGACATTATAAAACTTTTTCAGGAAAGTACAATTTTTATTAATATCCCTGTTTTCTCCTTCATCGCTCCACTAGTATATTCAATATTTATTTTCCATGTGGAGGGATGAGAGTGCATTTTGGGATTTCAGCTACAAAACCAACAATGTTTAACAAGTTATTAATTTTCTCTGATTAATCCATTTTAATTAAACGGTGGGATTGAGTTTAAGAGAACGAGGAATTATGGGTGAAATTTTTGTGATTTAAAACAAAATGATTTTTTATTAAAATGTTCAAAAGTCGACGAAACACTAGTTTTCCACGAAACAAAACATAACAAAGTAAATGTAATGTTTGGGCGATTCAAGCAAATTAAACTTCCATTACTGCAATTAATACGTTTATGGTAATTAGGAGAGGGAAAACAATGACCTCGCCTTTCTCGAATGGACAGGTGTGTGTGTGTGTGTGTGTGTGTGTGTGTGTGTGTGTGTGTGTGTGTCTGTGTGTGTGTGTGTGTGTGTGTGTGTGTGTGTGTATCTGTGTCTGTGTGTGCGTTTGTGGGGGTTTTGGGTGTGTGTGTGTGTGTGTGTGTGTGTGTGTATGTGTTTGTGTGGTATGTGTGTATGTATGTGTGTTTGTGTGTGTGTATGTGTGTTTGTGTCTATATGTGGTATGTGTGTGTATGTATCTGTGCTTGTGTGTATGTGTGGTATGTGTGTTTGTTTGTGTGGTATGTGTGTGTGTTTGTGTGTATCAGTCAGTATGCAAGTAGACCAACTCTAATATTGTACCCAATTGGTCTTGTATGTTATGTGTGTATGTGTGTGTGTGTGTTTGTGTGTATACTCTAATATTGTACCCAATTGGTCTGAAGCACAGTTTGACGATGTTGTCTAATGTAACCATATCATTTAAACCCATTTTGATTTTTTTCACCTTGAATAGGTCTTATGTCCAAGTTAGATACAACAAATTCTGTTTTATAATTAGTATCGCCTCTGCAATCTGTGTCTGCATCTGTTGTCAAAGGTCACGCTATTGTTATCTCTACTCCTTGTAGATGTTTCTAATAAATAATGATTACATGAATTAATTCTTAATTAAACGGTCAAATTAAACAAAAATAATAATTAGGTTAATTTTCATTATATACAAACCATAACCGACATCATGTGTTCTCCATAATATTGTTGCGGTGGTTCAAAACCCCCTTCTTGCACAACAATTTTGTTTGCGTGATTCCCCTCGGTTAATACCAGAGAATCACGAATACCTTCAAGGTGCACGGATCAAGGTGCATGCGCGTGCCGAAGAACCACGCGATCGAACCTTCACTTTCACACACCTTATTCAATTGCGTGCCGAGCGGTTTTGCACGGTGTGGAAAGTGGCGTTACCCCACCAGATTTATGGACCTGAGTCTAGCCAAATTCCATCCCGGATGATGCTCGGCCAATGGAGAAAAGACGTACCGAACAGGTTGGAAAGTAAGAACAAAATGTACAGCCTTTTATTTAGAAGGCACAGAGAAACAGAGACGAAGATACAGCTTACCAACTCTTACCTACTAATAACCCCGACTTGGCGCCTTCACACTCTGGCACACACACACTCAGGGAATAACACTCTGGTTAAGGGCGTACCGATGTACGTGCTGGAATTGCCTCGCTGGTGACCACGTCGTCTGGTGTGCGCGGCTCGCAGTTCGATCGTGACGTGCAGCCTGGATGAGATAAGGTCTGAAGGACGAACCGCCGCCTCGAAGTTGGCACGGACGAACTTCAGTACAGGTGGGACAAGCTGCCACGCAGGCAGACAAACTTCGGCTCAGGTGAGTCGTGTAGAAATGCCAACGCTTGCAGGTCAGCCGGATGGCGCAAAAGATCGGCGCAGAAACGATTGGTGTTGACGAAGAAGACAAAGGCCAAACCACGTGTCGTCTGGTGGAGCCAAAACAAGAGTGTCCAGAGCAGGGTGTCGTCCACGTGGCAAAATCCCAGGCAAAGAGAATCGTGTCGTCCATGAGGCAAAATCCCAGGCAAAGAGAGAACAGAGCAGTGTGTCGTCCACGTGGCAAAATCCAAGGCAAGCCAAGATCGAACAGAGCAGGAGGTCGTCCTGTGCGCAGCGAAATCCTCGGCAAAAAAGATTGATCATGCGCTGGACTGGGATATAATCAGACCTGCCCACGCCCTTCAAAATGTTCCAGAGCCTCCCATTGGCTGTGGCTTGTCGCATCCTGGCTAGGTGTTCCCGCCTCATCACTGGTCACATGGGCCTGTACTTCTGGCCATGCCGTCCTGCACATTAGTAATGGCTTCTCCCAGCCACGAAGGCTTGACATCCTGCCTAACTCAACGAAAATTTGGTCTTTATTACTACACAATGGGAAAGGGCTAATCTTTACATTCAATAAGACATATCTAACTACTGCAGGCTACATGTTGTCGTGCAACGAACTATAGGGGGTTTGCCTTTAAGGCACAACCGCAACAATATGTATGGATGTATGGATTTATTGAGCAATCAAATGGAAGACCAAATATACTGCATTGGAGTCATCAGAAGGAACCCGTTGAACATCACAAATATTGTCGCAATAGGAAGTCACAAAGAGTACACTAATGCACAGACCTTTCTTTATGATCTCATTCTATCAATTTCTAAATTTCATGCTTGTTTTCATCAGCAGACTTCGTTTTGTTAACAATACAATGATGCAATGGGACTTTACCGCTGAACACTGCATTAGTTGCAGTGAAATTGTCCGCAAGGCCCTGCATTTCGAGGAGAACATTTCAGAGGGCTTCGCTTCGCTTCGCTGATGTTTCATTCCGTGAGTTTTTTTTTTTTTTTTTTTGTTTTTTTTGTATACAAGCTCGAGGCTCGTGTAAGAGCTAACATTGATCACAAAAAGACAAACTGACACATCAAACATATGATAAAGGGAGCGGGAGACAAGACAGAGAGCAGGGACATCGGGTGATCTGTAGGAGGGAGAGGGCTTGGGGGAAGAAGGCATGGGAAGGGGGAAGGGGGGATGGGTGGGAGAGGTATAAAACACATGGACACAGCTAGGACTTCCAGGAAAGAAGTTGGAATTTCAAAAAAGTGGATCTGGGGTGAAATTAACGGGGGTAGAAAAGATCAAGGTTTTGGATGGGGGAAGATAAAAGATGGTGGTGAACAGCTGTTTTAAAGACCTGGAGGGAGGAGTGGGATTGAAGAGAGTGAGGGAGTTTGTTCCAGAGGCGGGAGAAAAGAGGAATGAAAGAGTGATGGTGAGCAGAGAGCCGAGATTTCGGCAGTTTAACCATAAGAGGGTTGCAGGCAGATCTTGTGCGACCTGTAGGAATATTTGGGGGACAGAGCCCAGAGAGAGCTGGGGGAGCAAGGCCGGAGAGGAGTCGGTAGAAGACAGAAAGACCACCAACCTGCCTATGGTGAGTGAGAGAAAGGCCCTTGGAGTTAGCTTCATCGCGGGAGATTCCAATGTTAACATTTTTTATTCCTGATGTTAACATTCAAAGCAACTGAACACCATTTAACACTAGATAGGTGTACCTCTGGGTATACCTATCCATACAGAATAGGTATACCCAGGGGTACACCTATATAGGATTAAATGCCTCCCAACATGAAACTGGAGATGTGTTTGGCAAGAATTCAAACTTGTTAAACTAGAAAAAGGAAGAGGAAGTAACCTTCTCGGGAGTAGCTTTGATTTGTACTACTTCCTGCTGTAGATCTGCATTTGATTACAGTTATGCAACATTTGGAGGGAAGGTTCCAAAGGGGATCTACTTTTGAATGACATCAAGGAATGAATTTTTTTTTTCTCCCTGCACCTGTTAACTGGGTTTCTAAAACTGGATATAAAGTCCCAGTGGGGTGTTAAAAAACCTCTTTGCCCTTTGCTTCTTTGTAAGCCTGGGAAATTCCAGGCCTGGATGAAAAATGCCTGCGGAGGGCCGCTGTCTTTGTCCACCAGTTTGTGTCCGTCTGATTATTGCTCCCCGGCTGCCCTTTTGTGCCAAACTCTGAGAGTATTTCCCCTCTCCTGCAAGGTTCCTTGTGGTCGAGCCAAATCGGGTCAAACAAGTGCACCCGCTACATCATGGCCTGTACCTTAGTTCATAGTCCACGTGTGGACACTTGATTACCGCTCGCTCGGCAGTCCGAGACACGAAATACTGTACACATCAACTCACTTTCTTGGATGAGAAAAATCCAGTGTCACAGCAACATTGACCTGATGCAATAAGACATGATGTCATTCAATAACATGAAGTTTTCTTCCTAATAGTTTTCTCTGCTATTCCTCTTTTAAATAATGCCCTTTCGAGACTTTGAGTTTGCAAATGAGATGTCTAATGCTTGGTCGGTGAAATACAAGGAAGCAATGTGCAGCTAGCTGGTAAACTTGCACCCATATTTTGTATACAAAAGTCCTTTCTCCTGTTGGCAATCCGAGCGTATTTGGGCCTTGAGAGCAGATATGCAAGATAACCCATAACAGTATCTGGTTGTTTTCAGTAATGGAGGGGAGCCTCGAGAATGACACAATGGAAACCTATGCCAACTGAACGAGGGAAATTGGCCTCACAAGTTCATAACAAGAGGGAAGTACTTATACTTTGCAGTTTTTTATTCCTTTTTATAATTGTGATATTGGATAGAATGAATGGTAGAATTTATGACAACTGATTCTTCAATTTCTGTGTAAGTACTGGGATGTATCACTTTTTAAAGAAGATCAAAGTGCAGTGAATCTACACATTACAAAACCTCAACATGTTACAGATAGTCAACGGTTAACCTCATTAAATAATATTGCATGCAATTTTATCATGTCCTTGGAAAACTGGTCTTCTTGTAATCATGTCCTTGGAAAACTGGTCTTCTTGTAAGAACACTAATTATACGGTATTCAAAATTTCTTGAAAGAAAAATCTCACTATCGAGAACATGATTAATTCCTTAATTACCCCGCACACACCAAGTAAAAAGTGCGGTTAAGTAATTGGTTCACTTTGTCTGTCTGTCTGTCTGCCTGCCTTTCTGTCTACAAACGTGAGATTATGATCGAGGATCAACTTAATTTCAATTGAAAGTTATATTTTGAACATGAATCGCAGCACGAATCAGGGAAAGAAACTGTAGTTTAACAGTACTTTGTCCCTGAATTTGTCCCCATCGCACATGTACAGAGAGGAGAGAGATGATTTTTTTTTTTACTCTGTCTACCTGTCTGGCAGTCTAACTGTCTACCTGTCTGTCTTCCCTGTTTGTCGTTGAAGGCGGCAAAAAGGGTTGGCGGCAGGAAGGGCATCCGGCCGTAAAACATTGCTTCAAAAAGGGGACCAAAAAAACAACAACTACCACGGTCCCCGAAAAGGCCAACCCCCGCTGTGCGGGGAAAAATGGCCTCTAAACGGTGGTTTTTACCTGTCTGGCAGTCAAACAAAATTGAAAATCATTCCAAACAGGAAACTTACTGTTTTAAATTTGTCATACAGGACACAGACAACAGGAACGAAAATCTAATGTAAGATGTAAGATAAGGTGGTGTAAAAGACGCTGCATCAACGGCGGTAAACGTGCAAAAAAATTTTTACAACCTTTAAAATCTTGATCTATTTCAATTGAATTATACACTTGAACACTCTAGAACATAAATTGCCTGCTTTTTGACACTTTCAAATCGCGTCCGTTTAGCAGTACTTAAACAAAATATTACGGCATTTTATGTCATCACGACCAATCAAATTTTCCGCTCGTAAACTCCTCCCATGTTCTTGTTTCTCAAGACAGCGCGGGATAAGTTGTTCTATGAACTCTCTCATTCTTGCCCAATTCCTATACATTCTGAATTCTGGACTGCATTCATTTCCTTCATACCGAAACATTCTGGTAGTTTCTACATTTTGCAAAACCTGGCACAGATCCATGACTTTACAATCTTATTCTTCTTAGAAGCTTTCAAAAACAGCTGTCCACTACATTTGAATTTTCAAAGCTGTTAGTTGTATGTTCCAACCTTTGCGGCCCTTTACATTTAAATCCCTGTAATTGTTGTAATCTTCCAAGTTATGAAAGATGCCAAACTTTCATTGCCAATGACCTTTCTTCACATAATTTAACACTGAAGTACAGTCACGTGAAAAAGTAAGTACACCCAATGTAAAGTTTTGACTCTTTCAACATATTTCAACATACAGCCATTTGATCTTCATTTCAACAATATTGATAGATAAAGGTGATATAATATAACAAATATCATGAAACATTTACATTTTGTAGTCCATTGTATGATTTAAATAAACATAAATGCAAATTTCGCATGTGGAAAAAGTAAGCACACCCCATGTAAAGTTTTGACTCTTTCAACATATTTCAACATACAGCCATTTGATCTTCATTTCAACAATATTGATAGATAAAGGTGATATAATATAACAAATATCATGAAACATTTACATTTTGTAGTCCATTGTATGATTTAAATAAACATAAATGCAAATTTCGCATGTGGAAAAAGTAAGTACACCCTTGGCTCTAATAGGTGGTATTGCCCCCTTTGGCAGAAAAACCTCAAGTGGGCGTTTCCTATAACTGTCTACCAGTCTCTGACATCGACTGGGAGAAATTTTTGCCCACTCCTCCATGCAGAATTCTTTCAGCTGTGCGATGTTTGAGGGGTTTCTTGCATGCACAGCTCGTTTAAAATCCCCCCACAACATCTCGATGGGATTTCGATTCGGGCTTTGACTTGGCCGTTCCAGAACCCTCCATTTCTTTCTTTTCAGCCATTCCTTGGTGGATTTACTGGTATGTTTAGGGTCATTGTCATGTTGCAAGGTCCACCTTCGGTTGAGCATCAACTTTCCGACAGATGGCCTCACATTATGCTCAAGCACCCTCTGGTACAATGAAGAATTCATAGTGGATTCTATGATGGTGAGCTGCCCAGGCCCTGATGCAGCAAAGCTGCCCCAAACCATAATATTTCCACCACCATGCTTTACAGTTGGTATCAGGTTCTTGTGGTCAAATGCTGTCTTTGGTTTTCGCCAAACATGTCTTCTGGTACTGTGGCCAAATAGCTCTACCTTTGACTCATCTGTCCAGAGCACATTGTTCCAGAAGTGCTGGTCTTTGCCTCGGTGTTCATTGGTAAACTTTAGTCTTGCCCTGATGTTCTTTCTGGACAGCAAAGGTTTCCTCCTGGCACACCTCCCATGTAGATGAAATTTGTGCAGCCTCTTTCTAATGGTAGACTCGTGCACTTTGACATCAAAAGTGGCAAGAGCTTCCTGCAGGTCCCGTGATGACATTCTGGGGTTCTTAGAGACTTCTTTCAGCATCTTGCGGTCTGCTCTCGGGCTGAACTTGCTGGGGCAGCCTGGCCTGAACAAGTTGGCAGTTGTTTGGAATCTTCTCCACTTGTAGATGATCTTCCAGACAGTCGAATGATTGATTTCAAATTGTTTGGAGATCTTTTTAAATCCCTTCCCAGACTCGTATCCATCTATAACCTTCTTTCTGAAGGCCTCAGAGAGCTCTTTTGATCGAGGCATGGTGACGCCACACACTTCAACAACAAAGAGCAAACCAAACTAAATGTCTGAGGTTTAAATAAGACAGGTGCCTCCAAGATCCTCTCCAACGATGTTCTAATCATTTTCACCTGAGCTGATGCACCTGATTCTAATTTTAGGTAATTGAAGTGGTGATAAATGTAGGGGTGTACTTACTTTTTCCACATGCAAAATTTGCATTTATGTTTATTTAAATTATACAATGGACTACAAAATGTAAATGTTTCATGATATTTGTTATATTATATCACCTTTATCTATCAATATTGTTGAAATGAAGATCAAATAGCTGTATGTTGAAATATGTTGAAAAAGTCAAAACTTTACACGGGGTGTACTTACTTTTTCATGTGACTGTATACTGAAGGGGTGTCATATTGTCCAACGCTCATTTTTTTGTTAGTGTTGAGGCTCGTGGGGAAGTTGGAACACAGAACAGACCAGGACATAACACTTGGAAGTGTCAGGACAGAGTTCGGAGTCGGTACCAGAGAGCGAGAAAGTTGCCATCTTGTTGCATTGTGCCAGCAAGACTGCGGTTGAAGTGCACAAATTTGGAGAGATCCACGTCCATCGATTTGAATAACTAGTGGATCCATTGGTCCGTTGGACCAAATTTTCATTGGACTTTACCACCTTGTAGCATATACCTGCTTGCCGTACTGCTGGAGCACTAGCTTGCCTTTCACCAAATCCATATGTTCTTGGCCATGGCGGAGATTATACATTCATTAACATTATTGCCGAATGATACTACTATTATTATTATGATTAATATTATTAGTATAAATTAATATATGCTTTGCTACAGTGTTATCATTATTCTATTTATTAATTTTGTAATTAGAAAGCCATGCCGTGGAAGGACCTATTAAGCTGTTCTATACACCTTAACATGGCGTGCGTTTAAAACATGGGAATTCTTCTGGGTTCTTTATAGTTTATTAGCCTAATCAACTCAGAAGATCATGATGATCCACATCAGAACACTCCAGTGGAACTCCACAAAAAACATGACACACACACACACACACACACACATACAAAAGGTGTTTTTTACTCTACTTTTCATCCTAATTCATCAACATCCACAAACGTGCAAAAGTTGTTAGGGTTGTGAAGCGTTGGTTAAGTTAGCAGGATGCATTCCATCGTGACGGCATCACAAAACTACTTAAAAGTTGCTAGAAATGTGTGAACCGCAGTGTTTATTATGTTGAGATACAAAAATCCATCAAGGTAGAATAAAGATTGATGTTAGTATCTCTTTGTTTCATTTGAATATACTGTATCTACCTGATTTAGAGAAAAATAATAGGACTTACTTTTCAACATTCCCCTGTATTTGTAGGTCTCTTTAAAGGGTTCTAAATAGGTTTGCTTTTCACAACTTCATGATGTTGCAAACCACCATGTCAATGTTATCGTAGCTATATATTATACTAGGGGGGTATACTTACACATTGTGTAAGCAATAACAGACCGTGCTCCGTATGTAGTTACATAATAAATAGAAGCTTTATGATTATCACCGCAAGCATCACCGACCTGCTGCGAAATATAAATTTAGATTTATTTATTTATTTTATGGACACGTTTACATTTTTTATGTAATTTTTCATTGACATTTTTATTTCAGTTTACAGTTAATGCTGGTGTCGATTGAGGTTTTTTTTTTCACTGACACGGTTATAGTAAGTTTTCATTCACTGACGCTTTCTGACAGTTTTGTGATTTTGCATCGGCTTCGATGTCCATCGGCATGCCAAATTTTAGCTTTCTACGACACCAGGATGGTACCGAGCATTAATATCAGTCAGTCGGTCAATAACTCAATCAGTTCGTCAGTCAGTGGTTAGAAAGAGCAATATTTATATTGTTATTATTATTTATTATATTGTTATAACTTTATTAGCATTTCATATTCCAAAGATTATATTGTCGTGTCCCCAGGGTTAAGACCCCTGGGCGACGGATGACCGAAACGAGCCTTAACTCCGAGGTATACTTCGAACCTTGGCGGGAATGTCTTTGGCATGTGCCGGGCAAGGACTGAAGCCTTATCTGATTGGGAACACAAGGGGTTAATCCGAACCCACAGCACAAAGAAACAAACAGGACAAAAAATTGAAAATCAACAAATAATGATTTAATGAAAATAAATGCAAAGACAATAAAAAATTTGAGGAAAAAACTATTAGTAATAGGCTAAGGTGAGGGATCCTCCAAACTGACTCAATTACAGACACAGGGAGAAATAAAAGAAAATAAAATGGTTTGGTAATCGGCCGGCACTCAGCTTTGCAGTTCAACCGAGGGCTTGTAGACGTTTGTCGACTCCAAACCACCACATGGGCGGCGCACAAAAATGGCGTGGTCACACTCCTCGACGTCCCAACCTGAGGTACTTCTCGCGATGCCGACTGCCCCAAACATCTCTTGTTCAGTCTCTTCCCCACAAGCGCACACAAGCCAAAGGTGTGCCACCACCCACGACCAAGCCAGAACAAAGGAGAGAGTGGCAAATACGACCGTCCGCTATGAATCCCAGGATCAGAAGAGCAATCAAGATGGCGAGACGGCATCTTTTCCCTTCAGCTTTTGAATGTTCGACGATGGCTTTAATCTCTTCCAATCGCCTGACCCTTGCCCATCACCCCATCGTGCCTCCACCAATCATGAAGGCCAGGGCATGGCCACTTCACCACGCGTCATCGGGACGGAGCCTAGTCACCCGATCGAGAATGCCCGGGTGTCTGGCAGCCCCGGCGGCGTTGTGAGCACATCAGTCCCATTACATCAGTCATTATTTTACTGACCCCTTGATTTCCTGGCTGGCCGAATGTAATAAAACCGAAGGGAAAACCACAGCAGACAAGCACGTACAGAGGAATTTACCCTTACAGACCCTACCTAGATAACACAACTCCACTCCTCCGTGTGGAGACACCGAAACACTGAACGGGATATTCAACCATACTTAGATACATTGAGATGGCTTCTTCTTCTTCGCGACACTCGGAGCATGCAAATTTGTACGACTCTCACTTTCCAAAGGTAATTCATCTCCTACCCCCACAAATGTAACAATATAAAAAAAATTTAAAAAAAAAAAAAAAAAAATATATATATATATCTATACATATATATATATATATATATATACACACATTTATACATACTAGGGCATGCCCGTACTATATCTATATCTAAAATTATATCCCCCCCCTCTATTTACATGAAATGGTTTGGTCCAAAGCGAACGGCTTGCGAGTACGGTGACAATCCCCCCCCCTCTATTTACATGAAATGGTTTGATCCATTCGCAAAGCCAAAGCGAACGGCAGTTACGAATCGCAGTTACGATGAATCGCAAAGTAGTTTTAATTAGTTTTAAAACATAGTTTAACGCCAACATAGTTTGCCAACGTGAAATAAATGAATACGCTCTCAAATGTGCCGTCCGAGGCAGAGTCTGTTCGGCACGTTCGGCACACGTGATAGCTCGCTGCTCTCTGATTGGTTGAATCGTTTTTTGGACATAGCTCGGTAACTACTTGTCCGATTAATATGAAACCTTGAAAAGGCACATCCTCGGGTCCCCAGCAATATACCTGGCAAGTTTCAAGTATATCGGACCGGTAGTTGTCGAGAAACAGCGGTCGCATACACACACACACACAGACAGAGATTAGTGGAATTATAGATAGATATATATATGTATATATATATATGTATGTATGTATGTATGTATGTATATATATATATATGTATATATATATATATATATATATATATATATATATATATATATATATATATATATATATATATATATATATATATATATATATATATATATATATATACAGACTTGGCATTTAATATGGAATATTTTTTTTGTGGGGGTGAACTTACTTTTCAAGATGTCTTCGAACCAAAAGTTCATTGGAATTATGTTGAAATTATTCCAGATTTTGTTAATGTGACCTTTAAAAGAAACAAAAACCACATTTGACATTTCGAAACAAATAAATTGATCCTTGAAAGTGATGTAAACTGATATCGAACTCAATTCATGGACAGTACTGTGTTAAACTTCTGTACGTTTTCCAGAAGTATCTCTTTATTTTGCACATTAGCCAAATTTTTTTTTAACAAAAACAAAAGTTAAATTACGACAGGGATTACGGACAGTAAAATTACAGTTCAGTACTTCGTGTAACCCCCATGAGCATTCAGGAGAGCACGTACACGTTGAGGCATGCTGTTCATGAGATTTGCCAAGGTTTGGACAGGAATCGCTTGCCATGCAGTGACAATAGCCTGCTGCAATTCAAGCACAGAGGCAGGCTGCTGGTCCAAGTGGTCAATTTGACACATTAATTCTGCCCACAAGTTCTCTAAAAAAAATTTAAAAATGGAAACCTATCGGATTCATATCCGGGGACATGGCAGGCCACTCCATATGCTCTACACCACGGTCAGCAAGAAAGTGTTGGATCATGCGAGCACGATGAGGCCGTGCATTGTCATATTGGAAGACACAGTTTCCTCGAAAGGCTGCACGAGAAAATGGAAGCAATGTTTCTTCCAGAATGGCCCTGTACTCGAACTGGTTCAGGTTTCCATTCAGAACAACCAGGTCAGTTTTGCCCCCTGCATGAAAAGCAGCCCAAACGGTCACCCCACCACCTCCAGCTTGGACTCTTGGCACTATACAATCTTTGTTGTAGGCTTCATGCACTTGTCTGCGCACTCGGACGCGGCCATCTTTACGATAGACCAGAAATCTAGACTCGTCACTGAAGATCACGTGATTCCAGTGTCCTGGCTGACATTGACGGTGCTCTCTGGCCCACTGCAATCGGCACTGGCGGTGTTGTCTGGTCAGGCGTGGATTTCTCAGGGGACGCCTGGCACGATAGCCTGCTTGAACCAGTCGTTGGTTGACTAGCCTTCTGGATACAGGCACATTTGTCAGTTGCTGCCACTCAGCCCTAAGCCAATTAGCTGACTTGGTATGGCCATTGCGGTCTAACCGGTGCAGCTGGCGATCATCCCTCCTTGTGGTTCTGCGGGGACGTCCTGGCCTCGGTATTGGAGTAGGGACACCCCTCTGAGCATTTCGTTTCAGGATCTTTGACACCTGACCTTGAGTGATGCCATACTGCCGAGCAATAGCACGCTGTTTCATGCCGTAATTTGGTAAAGCCACCACTCCATGACAAACAGCATTGTCGAGTTGACGGACCATCTCCAGAGGAAGCGGCAATAACTTTTGGAGACGTGCAGCAGTTGTTTTCCACTAATACAGAACGCCACAACCCTTGTATGCCCGACTGTGAAGCCAATCATCAAATGCACCTGTCCGTACATTTTGCCACGCCACCTGTGATATAATCCTGTTGTTGACTTCTTGCTGCGACAGACAATCAGTGACATGGTTCTTTTAACAAATAAATCACCAAAGTGTAAAAGAAACTCACCAGATTGATATACTGAGTTAAGAAAGTAAACCCAAGTCAAGAAAAAAAAAAAATTCCATATTAAATGCCAAGTCTGTATATATATATATATATATATATATATATATATATATATATATATATATATATATATATATATATATATACATATATATATATATATATATATATATATATATATATATATATATATACATACATATATATATATATATATATATATATATATATCTATACATATATATATATATATATATATATATATATATATATATATATATACATATATATATATATATATATATATATATATATATTTATATATATATATATATATATATATATATATATATATATATATATATATATATATATATATATATATACATCATAGACGTGTTTATATCCATCTGTGACATAAGATAGATATGTGATGCTTGTCAAGTAACCAATTAATTTTGAAGGTCGGTTTATTGATTTGTAAAGTGTTGTTGACTGCTATTGTTTCGTTAGTAGTAAACATCAGCGAACATTTTTAAAATTCCAAATGCTTAGAGTTTTTGATTTTTTTTAAATACGGGATTTCCTGATGGGTTTAAGACAGACAGGCTTTTCTACCTTTGCACCTGCCAGCAGCAGTTTGTCACCAGCACAGCATGAGCGGTTTGTGATTGCAGGGGAGACTCACCCAACATCCAGTAAATGAGGGTAGTTAGAGCAATCAGTCAGAATCCATCAACAATGCTTCACAGCTGGGTTCCTGTTTAGATTTCCTTTGCAGCAATGTTCGCAATTTCCAGATGGTTTTGGAGACTTGAAAGGCAAACTTGAAAGAATTCTATCAACACCCTCTAAATGTGTCTTTACTTTTAGCTGTCATTCATATCCCCCTGTATATCAGGTGACCATGCTATCCATTTTCAGTTTCACTTTTAAAAAGCACCACAATGGCGTAGGATTATCAACATTGCCTCTTGCTGTTGGCAAACATTATGAAACCCGAGCAATTTCTCAATTGGAGACGTTTTCAGAGAATAAAGGCGAATTCAAAAAGAGCACAATTCTCCCACCACCCCCACTCTACCCCAACAACTCAACCCGCACCACGTCACTTCCTCCCCCTCCATCACCCCAGAGAAAGGTCCTCTGCTCCTTGCGCTTTCCAGCCCATTATTTCATCTCCTACCCCCACAAACGTAACAATATATATATATATATATATATCTTTCCAGACCAGACCATTATAAGACAATACACAAATCAGAAAGACTTCAACAATAATGGGAGAAAAAACATATTAGTCGTCTGTGCACCTTGCTTCAACAATTTCACAAAGAAAAACACTCCCTCCACATTGACGTGTTACCTTTAAGAGTCCATTGTTGTGCAAACCTGTTTGAGCAAATGCAGCCATTGACATCAGGGGAAGTAAACAATACCCTGCAGCTGTCAATGGATGACGCAGCAAAAAAAAACCCTCCTCATTTCAGATTATTGAATGTTCCGTAAACCGTGCTTCCATATTCTGATGCACAGTGCTCTTTCCAGAGCGTGGGCGCTGCGGAAGCACTTTCTTGGCAAGGGTCATACTGGGTGGTTTGCCATTGCCTTTCCAGCATTGTTTCACCATAGTCTATCCTTTTAAATGCTGAGGATCAAGCTTTGAAGTAGCTCGTACCGTTTTTAAAGTCTTTGGTGTGATTCAGCCGGAGCACTGACCTACCAGACTCAGAGCGGACAATCGACCATTGCACGACTGAGTCTGGGTCTCTTCTCCATACCAGGCAATCATTCTTTTTCAAGTTTGAGACATTTACTACTTGTACGCAAGAGTCAATTTCAATTGAGGAATGGTGTAACGTGGTGATCTATGTTTGTAGAAATGAAGACTAAATCGCAAACAGATTTTGAGGATGTTTCAATGTGTTTGCCATTATCTTTTTAAACTGGGCCTGTTTCACCACTCTGGTTGCATGTCCTGGCTTGTGACGGAGGTAAGGTTATTTGTTTGATCACGTGTCCGAGAGGACGCATTTCGAACATCACGCGACACCTGGCCGTAAACATTTCCAGTAGGTTGAAAACATCGGCTAATCCGCTCTCTGGATCTGTAACAAAATTCACAGGCCTACACGATGTAGACTTGCACCAAGATTTGAAGTTGAAAGTTGAAGTTGTTTTGAAGTTTCTATGAACACTCACATTCTCAATATTTCATCCTCCACTTTGTTACCTTCCCTGGAACATTGGAACCGACAACATATTCCTCTTCACTGAAAGTCCACAATGCTGAAATAATCAAAGAAGGAAATGGAAAGTTTGAGAAGCAAACTCAAGTGGGTACAGGGAAAAATATGCACAAGTCAAATAAGAACTTCAGGACAAAATGTTCAAAAATGTAAAACCACTTGGGTAAACAATGTCTGAAGGTTGTGATGTCGGTATGCAAGAAGGTGCTGCTGACTTGCTTCCTTGTGACCTCTCCATCCGTTTTCCTTGCTTCCTTGTGACCTCTCCATCCGTTTTCCTTACTTCCTTGAGCATTTATAGAAAGCATTGTGTCAATTGTTGTTGACTTTAACCGATGGTGCAAAACTAATCTGATGGTGCTGATGTAGCCGAGCAGGTTTATTCCCTCCAGCTTGGATGTCATAGTTTACTTTCCCAAAGTTTTCTCTGCCTTTTTGTCCACACGCAAAGGGAGAAGAGTTTTTATGAAGGTTCTACCTGCAAATCCTGTATTGAAGAGCTCTCATGAGATGCTGCAAATTTGTTTGAGGTGTACTCTGAATAAGCATGAGACTGGATCAGCCCTGTGCAGGGAAAGAAAAAGTGCAATCCTGAAGGTCTTTTTTATTTCCCAAGATGAAGCTGATAAAGCTGGGTGTTAACTGATGATGGAACAGGAATGAAGGAACAGGAAAAGAATGTTTAAAAAAAGGGAACTAGATGCAGCAACCTACAAATAGCGGGGTAAGACCTCTTCGTATTTTCTTCTTCTCCTTATTCTTCTTGACCACAATACTCCTCCATTTCCCTCTGTCCTTATCTAACTCTCTCCATTCTCCAACCATCCTACCTTACTGATATGCCTCTTCACACAATCCTCCAATCTCAACCGTGATCTACCTCTTTTCCTCCTACTTTGTTCCCTCATTCTCCTTCTGTCCACTCTCTTAGCTCCCGCAATCCTCCTGATCCAGTTTTTTTCACAAACCTGCAGCATCTGTTGTTGTCTCTCTGTCAGTGCCACCTTTTCCAGATTGTAAAGGTAGGCCAGCATTACACAAGACATCAGAACCTTTCCTTTCAATCTCCTTGAAATATTTCTGTCTGCCATTATTGCCTCCACCCTCCTCCACGTATACGCATCCACCTGAATTCTCCTCTGCACCTCTGCCACTGACTTAACTTCCCAGGTCACTGTTCCCTCCCAGATACTGAAACATATTTCCTTGTCTGATCACCTTCCCCTCTAACCTGATATTCATTTATTTTCTCTGCTGCCCAACCCACATCACCTCAGTCTTCTCCATACTCATTTACAGCCCAAGTTTCTCAAATGCCTCCTTCCATTCCCCCAGTACTTCCTGCTTCTCCCACCCACTCTTCCCCACAACTGCCAGATTGTCCGCATACAATATCCTCTCCAGAATACCTTCACTGTTTATCTTCCTGCTTACCAGCTCCATCACCATGATAAACATGAATGGGATGAGAGCGCTTCCCTGCCTCAAGTCTTTGTTCACATTGAACTCCTCCGACATCCCAGGACCAATCAAAACTCTTCCCTTCGTCCCCTTGTCCATTCCTTCCACCAATCTAACTTCTGATTCCGGCAATCCCATCCACCTGTGCCATCATCACCATCTCTCTTGGAATAGGAACCACAAATGTCCCAGACTCAAAGTGGATGCTCTAACTATTACACTACTGAGTAGAAGGCATAATGGTTATAGCATCTGCAGACACTCTTTCGAACCATTACTCCACCAATTGAAGAACATGTTCCGTTTGGAGGACCGGCATCTAATCTATTCCAGATCAGCAGAGACTGATGCGGCTGCTTTATGTCAGTGGCACGGGGTACAAAAATAAAAAATGTGGAATAATTTGCAAAAAGGAATAAGGGGTTTTCAAAATATTGGGGAGGTCATTAATTCAGAGGCAGAGACTGGGGGTCTCCAGCCTCTACCTGGAGAGATTAGGAGAGGGTTCCATCTATAGCAATGCATTGACTACGGGAGTGGCGAAATTCAGAAATTAAGACGGCCTTGTATGTCACATTGAGTGAGCTTGGAAAGAAGAGCAGACTGTGTCAAATTATCGAGATATGTCCAGCAAGATAGTCCTGATGTTGTGTTTGAGATTTAGGGCCTCCAACCATTGCTATGAGAGGAGCAGCCACATGTCCAGAGTTGACTTGATGGGTGGAATCCAAACTGATGGTGGTCAGAGATCAGGATGTTTGAAAAGAGGAAAGATTTGACAGAAAATGCAGAACTAACTACAACGGCACTCGTAGAGCGTGCTGTCTCACCTCACACATTCATGCTGAACAAAAATACCATCAACAACTGAACACGCTCATATTATGGCCCATATACCCGTATCATCCATGCACCTTATTATGTCACATCGTTTCTTGGCATGGGTTATGTACATCAGAAATTTAATTCTTCACTCACATCACTTCATATATCAGATATATGAAGTTTCAGAATTTTCAGATAAATATTTCAATTTAACTAATTATGGGTAGAATACCACTTTTCCAATGACGTCATTGTTGTCACCCTATAATATATATATTTTAAATTTTTCGTTGAACGTTTTCGGAGAAAATAATGGCCATTTGTTTTCCTTTAATCCAATATAGCTGCCATACCATGTGACCTATGACATCAGCTAGCAATAAAGGTTAGTCCCTCCTATGTATAAAGTTTTGCATCGATCAGACAAACGGTTGCAGAGAAAACATTTTTTAAATGAAAATATATAGATGTGGACAAACACACAGACAGTCATACGTGCACACACACACACACACACACACACACACACACACACACACACACACACATTGCAATAGTCTCTCTTCCCCTTCAGACGACACGAGTTGTACACTAGGTGGTTTGCCTTTGCCTTCCTCATAGTAGTTAGGGCAGGAATTTCGAATTTGTTCAGGGTGTTGACGATAACTCGTCTTAAAAGGATACCCTTCTCAAAGGACACCGGGGGATCTTTAAAGTCCACTAACTAATGTTGACAGATGGGACAGTGGGACACCCAGTTTACTGTCCATCCACAGGACGGCACAAACATCAATGTGCTGGGTCGACATTTGAACCCCGGCTAGGCAGCTTAGAGGCGAGTGTGCGTATCTCTAGGCGATCCTTCCAACCCATGTATTGTACTTGTAATTATTTAATTAAATTATAGAAGTAGACGAGTTGTCAGGGGTATCCTGGATAAATTCCCACTTCCTACCGCCTTCAATTGAATGTCAGACCTGAACAGACAGGTTCGCCTGAGACCGGGTCTGCTCTTGCTGATTTGCTCAAATTTGCGGAGTAGATCTACTTTTACTTTGTGGTTGGAAGCGCTTTCCTTTTCTTTAAAGATGCATTATCCCAACCGCCCATATATATATATATATATATATATATATATATATATATATATATATATATATATATATATATATATATGTATATATATATGTGCATGGCTGAGTGTGACATCTGAGTGGAAAAATAAAGTTTCAGGAATAAGTAAGTATGCTGTATTCTGTTGTTCTGTATATATTGGAGTATCCGAGTTTGAAGCATCAGACCTGCTCCATGCTTCGTTTTCACCAAAATGAAAACGAGAGTGCATGTCGCACGCTGGATTCGTGCATAGCGCAGCACCGGAGGACACAGACACGAAAACAAGTTCTGACGTCATCCGTAAACGTGGGGTCGTCTGTTAGCGAGCAACTGCTTTGCTAACACAACAAACGGGGAATGCGTTACACGTAATCAAGTTTCGAGCGTTGCGGGTTTCTTTTCACTTTTGCTGGGATGTGATTCGTGCATAACGGGGCGGACACGGAAAAGAATTATCGCGAAAAAAATTAACTTTCTGATTGATCGATTGAATAAGCATCAATGGCATTCTTCTTGAGGTATTTCTTAACCTACACACCTAGTTCATTTCACGACTCCTTCGTGATTTGAAAATGAAACTGATATCACAATTATTGTGAATTTGGTGGACACCAAGCTTTATGCACGAATCACGTATTTTGCCACGCATTGCACATTTCAAGTAATTTTAGAAAATGTAAAAAACAACACCAGGAGACCTACTAGACATCAAGCATGCCATTTAATTACAATTTTAATCATCAATGCATATTTTTATTTAAAGACAATGAAATAACAAGAAGGCGTCATGCGGAGCACGGTACTTGCAAAATCCGCCCCCTCCCCCTCCAAATTTTTTTCCATTGATACAGCAAATTGTCCATTTCATGAAGATAAAAAATTTACGATCTTGATCAAAGCTTGAGTCAACAGGATGAAAAGTGACGATTTTTCAAATGAAAAATGATGATTTTAGAAGTTTGACCTTGAGTTTACCTTTGACCTTTTCACCTCGAAAATGCAGACTTGACATTTAAGATGGAATATTTTTTTTTTCTTGACTTGGGTTTACTTTCTTAACTCAGTATATCAATCTGGTGAGTTTCTTTTACACTTTGGTGATTTATTTGTTAAAAGAACCATGTCACTGATTGTCTGTCGCAGCAAGAAGTCAACAACAGGATTATATCACAGGTGGCGTGGCAAAATGTACGGACAGGTGCATTTGACGATTGGCTTCACAGTCGGGTATACAAGGGTTGTTGCGTTCTGTATTAGTGGAAAACAACTGCTGCACGTCTCCAAAAGTTATTGCCGCTTCCTCCGGAGATCGTCCGTCAACTCGACAATGCTGTTTGTCATGGAGTGGTGGCTTTACGAAATTACGGCATGAAAGAGTGTGCTATTGCTCGGCAGTATGGCATCACTCAAGGTCAGGTGTCAAAGATCCTGAAACGAAATGCTCAGAGGGGTGTCCTTACTCCAATACCGAGGCCAGGACGTCCCCGCAGAACCACAAGGAGGGATGATCGCCAGCTGCACTGGTTAGTCCGCAATGGCCGTACCAAGTCAGCTAATTGGCTTAGGGCTGAGTGGCAGCAACTGACAAATGTGCCTGTATCCAGAAGGCTAGTCAACCAACGACTGGTTCAAGCAGGCTATCGTGCCAGGCGTCCCCTGAGAAAGCCACACCTGACCAGACAACACCACAGCGCCGATTGCAGTGGGCCAGAGAGCACCGTCAATGGCAGCCAGGACACTGGAATCATGTGATCTTCAGTGACGAGGCCAGATTTCTGGTCTATCATCAAGATGGCCGTGTCCGAGTGCGCAGACAAGTGCATGAAGCCTACAACAAAGATTGTATAGTGCCAAGAGTCCAAGCTGGAGGTGGTGGGGTGACCGTTTGGGCTGCTTTTCATGCAGGGGCAAAACTGACCTGGTTGTTCTGAATGGAAACCTGAACCAGTTCAAGTACAGGGCCATTCTGGAAGAAACATTGCTTCCATTTGCTCGTGCAGCCTTTCGAGGAAACTTTGTCTTCCAAGATGACAATGCACGGCCTCATCATGCTCGCATGATCCAACACTTTCTTGCTGACCGTGGTGTCGAGCATATGGAGTGGCCTACCATGTCCCCGGATATGAATCCGATAGAGAACTTGTGGGCAGAATTAACGTGTCAAATCGACCACTTGGACCAGCAGCCGACCTCTGTGCGTGAGTTGCAGCAGGCTATTGTCACTGCATGGCAAGCGATTCCTGTCCAAGCCTTGGCAAATCTCGTGAACAGCATGCCTCAACGTGTACGTGCTCTCCTGAATGCTCGTGGGGGTTACACGAAGTACTGAACTGTAATTTTACTGTCCGTAATCCCAGTCGTAATTTAACTTTTGTTTTTGTTAAAAAAAATTTTGGCTAATGTGCAAAATAAAGAGATACTTCTGGAAAACGTACAGAAGTTTAACACAGGACTGTCCATGAATTGAGTTTGATATCAGTTTACATCACTTTCAAGGATCAATTAATTTGTTTCGAAATGTCAAATGTGGTTTTTGTTTCTTTTAAAGGTCACATTAACAAAATCTAGAATAATTTCAACATAATTCCAATGAACTTTTGGTTCGAAGACATCTTGAAAAGTAAGTTCACCCCCACAAAAAAATTCCATATTAAATGCCAAGTCTGTAGTTGGTTTCCCAGTTCAGTGAGGCAATACACAAATGCTGTTCTATTTTCAAGTCAATCATATGAAAATTGATGGGTTTTCAGATGAAAAATGATGATTTTGGAAGTTTGACCTAGAGTTGACCTTTGACCTTTTGACCTCAAAAATAGTATGTTTCCCAATTTAGTGACTCGATATGCAGATGCTGTTCAATTTTCAAGTCAATCGGTTGAAAATTGACAGCTTTTCAGATAAAAATTGATGATTTTGAAAATTTGACCTTGAGTTGACCTTTTGACCTAAAAAATACTTCATTTCCTAATTTAGTGACTCAATGTACAAATGTTGTTCAATTTTCAAGTCAATTGGATTTAAAATGGCGATTTTAGAAATTTGACCTCCAGATGACCTTTGACCTTTGACCTCAAACTAAATAGGCTTCTCAATTGGGACGACTTACACAACTTGGTGAGGTTTCGTGACGATCGGTTTAGAATTGTGACCTGTCGGCCGGTGACAAACAGACAAACAACACAGACAGACAAACAGACAGACAGAACCACAAACACAACCGACCAATATACTTGAAAAATCTTCGATTTTGCAAGTTAAAATTGACATAGTGAGAACGTATCATTTTATTTATGTCTTGTTTACTCAACTATCGCAAATCTAAGTGCATGATATGAAGTGAAAATCAGGTTTTTGCAGGTCCTCAAGACTATTCGCTACAACATAAAAACCATAGGTGTCTTTTCATTCAGTTCTTTTTTTTAAATTGAGGGCATTTTATTTCATCTGTGTAAAAGTGTACCCAGTATTGTAGCCATGCAAATATACTCGTATATATGGTAAAAGTACAGAATGTATGAGTACATAACAGGGCCATATACTCGTACATTCTGCACGAGATGTCTGACAATTCAGGTTTCCAAACCACCATTGGGGACTCCGTTGGTTCAAGTTACTCAAGTGGTCTTTCCTCTTGATATATGATGTCTTCCCTATCTCTGGTGCTTAAAAAATACGCAGCTGTTTTCGGCATTCTCGTATCATCAGGTCAAAGGTGTGCTCCCTTCGGGCAAAACCTACAGGAGACTTACAATGTTGGTAGTTGGCGGAGTTGTCGCGGTCATAAAGTGTTTACTGGAATGCAGGTGCCTTCATTAAGGAACTGTTTGTGCCTTTACTTTCTGGCCCTGCCTCCTCTTTCCTGCCTCTGGCAACATCCCATTTTCTTCATCACTTGCCTCATAGGTCGGTTAAGCTTTCATCCCGCCCCTGTAAAAGTCACAATCCGGAAGCTGTGGAATATGCACTCCTCGGAAACAGGTATGACAAGTTGAGCTTGATATGTGGGTAAGAGCAAATTGTGAAGGGCAATATTTGATGGGCGCACTGGTTTTGCAGCTTGTATTTACAGAAACTCAATATGATACGAACACCTGCCAGATGTACTGTTCAATTGGGGGAGTTTATCTGGGGGTTGTCTATTTCGGACTTGTTAGAGCATGATACGAAGGGTTGACCTTTCCCCTAACCACCCCACTTATGCTTATTACATTTCACTTCCCTTCCATCTCTGGCCGAGCTCTATCCCCTACCCAAAGATCTTTAGCTCCCCTACTTCCGACATCAATTTCAGAAATACTTCTGATTCTGATCCAGATGTAGCATACTCTTGATACAGAGCGTCGGTGCTGCTGAAGTAGTTTCTTGGCACGGGATATACTGGGTGGTTTGCCATTGCCTTTGCAGTAGTTGTTCATTGCCTTTGCAGTAGTTGTTCATTGCCTTTGCAGTAGTTGTTAAGGCAGGAATTTGTACTTTTTTCAGGGTGCTGGCACTAGCTCCCACCTTGCCTGCGTAGACCCCGGGATGTCAGTTTATAGCTGGGCGGAGATTCCAACCCAGACTAGGCAGCTTAGAGGTGAGTGTGCTTACCTATAAAATATGATGGTGATGATGTACACCTTTTTGCATCGTAATGATGCATATGGCTGCCACAGCAGTTTCCTTGGCTATTGGACACCATCCTGGACGGGTTGCCACTCCGACGTAGGATGCCCGAATGGCTCATTCATCCCAGCAAGCTGGTACCCATTTGGCCAACCTCGGCAAGGATGACAGTCTGAGTCAACCCACCTTTTGTTAATTCAACAGCATGGCAGGGGCCTGAACTCAGGACCCTGAGATCTCAAGCCAACCACCTCAACCGTAAAGCCAACACCAGACATCCTCTAAAATATAGGGAATGATGAATAAATGTTTATCTGGTGTGATGCGCCTTCTCTATGTAGGTTAGGTATTGAAGTTCTACGCTTTTGTCGTTCTTGAAATCTTTCCAAACAATGTTGACGGTACACCTCAGTGGGCGTGGCACAGTTCGGCTTGGCGATTGGTCTAGCGAACTATCGAACGTGTCTTGGTGCATTTCAGGACAACGCGCAACGTTTGCAACATTTGACAAATGCAGGCAGAGAGTTCTTACAACAGACATCCAGAAACAGTCAAAAGGAGATGTTGGGCATTTAAAGGTCGATGTACTAATTTCATGACCTACTGATTTTGTAGAGCCGCGTAATAAAATTACGAAACAAAAAAGAGATGAATATACCGAGGAAGAGAGAGGGAGAGACAGACAGAGATGGAGAGAGAGATCGAGATCTGAAGAATTCCTTTGCGGACTGAGAGGGTGAAA
>NC_136267.1:21601940-21646940 GCF_964187855.1 Myxine glutinosa | reverse complement strand
CCGCCAATGAATCACCTACCCCCACTCCTGAAATTTTGCTCCTGCATCCATCTCATCCCACATCCTCTCTCCCACCCCCACCCACCCTGCAGTCTCCTGTACCCATCATCGTTACCCACATCCCTTGTTTGTCTGTCTCCATCTATTTCCTCACTCGTCCCTGCGATTGTTGTCCTCCGCCTCCGCCCCCCCCCCCCCCTTCGCTTGCTGCTGTTCCTTTTGGTCTATTGCTTCCTGATCCGTAGAGTGTTGTAGAGTGTTGTAGTGTTGTAGAGTGTTGCCATATAGTTAGTATTAAAGCTCCAAACGTCAATGGTAGATTGTTCATACAATTGAAGGATAAAATGAATGATTTGTTGTGTGTTCTTGATCTGAGCAGCTCCTCGCCATCCTTTTGTTCTCCGCATGGTTGAAATGTCCCATTGTCTTTCAGGTTTTGGAATGTGTCGCTATCTTTCTGAATGTGGTTTTCGACATTCTGCTTTGACATTTGATTGCGAAGAAAACCAACTTGGCTTCATTTCTTAGTTGCTATTTGACGATAGAAATGAAATATATTTCTCAGATGTCACCGTATGAATGATCCTACAGGACATTGTCGTTATTTAGTAACGGTCATTCTTTGTTGTTTTAACTGGACTTGCATGTTAGTCTAACCCTAACCCTAACCCTAACCCTAACCCTAACCCTAACCCTAACCCTAAACCTAACCCTAACCCTAACCGTAACCCGAACAGCTAACACCGAATTCTAACCCTAATCCTAACCCTAACAGCTAACCCGAACAGCTAATCCTAACCCTAACAGCTAACCCTAACAGTTAACCTAAACAGCTAACCCTAACAGCTAACCCTAACCCTAACAGTGAACCCTCACAGCTAACCCTAACAGCTAACCCTCTCAGCTAACCCTAACAGCTAACCCTAACCCTAACAGTGAACCCTCACAGCTAACCCTAACAGCTAACCCTCTCAGCTAACCCTAACAGCTAATCCTAACCCTAACAGCTAACCCTAACAGTTAACCCAAACAGCTAACCCTAACAGCTAACCCTAACCCTAACAGTGAACCCTCACAGCTAACCCTAACAGCTAACCCTCTCAGCTAACCCTAACAGCTAATCCTAACCATAACAGCTAACCCTAACAGCTAATCCTAACAGCTAATCGTAACCCTAACAGTTAACCCAAATAGCTAACCCTAACAGCTAACCCTAACAGTTAACCCTCTCAGTTAACCCTAACAGCTAATCCTAACAGCTAATCGTAACCCTAACAGTTAACCCTAACAGTTACCCTAACCCTAACATCTTTAGAGGTACGCACACTTATCTTTGAGCCGTCTCACATGGATTTGGGAATAGACTCCGCTACAAACGGTTGCACCGGTGTTTCCCATGTCGAGCAGTGGATTAGTGTTGGCGTCGACCATCCACAGGATTGCAGAGTCAGAGGACTCACCTTACTGCACTAGTTGATGGTAGATGTTGGAGATTCCTCGGTGTCGTTTCCAATGAGTCGGCAAGTTATTTCCGGCACCCCGAGCAGAGTCCAAATCCCTGCTGTCTTCAGTCGAACGACAATTGGTGGACAGGTTGGATATGTGACAAGGAAGAATTGGTTCGATTTAGGTGAAGATCCGGATGCAATTTTAAAAAGTGATTCTTCACCATTGAGAGATGGGGCAAAAAACGATAAATATCACGATATTTCAAAAAGCTGTGGATGAGTTCTGACAAAACTTGGTGGAAGACTTGGTTTGGCGACAAGAACAAGCCGATTAGATTTTGGTTCAGGTGTGGATCCAGATGTGGCCTATCAGTGGGATACAAAACGTAAACAACCTGGCGGAGGTATGCTCTCTACCTGGTGTCATTCTCGTTAGCCCGTCCCTGTGCGCAGCAGGAGACGGGGATTTGTATTCACTTCTGTGTGTCTGTCTGGGCCATAACTCTTTTACCTTTTGAGCTATTGTCCTCAAACATTCACCAAAGCTTTATCTATCTATAATTCCAGTAATCTGTGTGTGTGTGTGTGTGTGTGTGTGTGTGTTTGTTTGTCTGTGACCGCTGTTTCTCGACAACCACGGGTCCGATATACTTGAAACTTGCCAGGTATATTGCTGGGGACCCGAGGATGTGCCTTTTCAAGGTTTCATATTAATCGGAGAAGTAGTTACCGAGCTATGTCCAAAAAACGATTCAACCAATCAGAGATCAGCGAGCTATCACATGTGCCGAACGTGGCGAACAGACTCTGCCTCGGACGGCACATTTGAGAGCGTATTCATTTATTTCACGTTGGCAAACTATGTTGGCGCTATGTTGGCGTTAAACTATGTTTTAAAACTAATTAAAACTAATTTGCGATTCATCGTAACTACGATATGCGACCTTCCGGACAGTCAAATGAGGACGTCACTTCCGGACTTACGGATAGTCATAGTGACGACGTACTGATGCTGAACGTGGCGAGCAGACGCTGTAAGGTACAATCGATTGTAGTACACGTTTATAATAACTCTGCCGATACAGGCCCGATTAACTGCAGCGCCATCCGAGCTGCGGCGTCGGGACGATACATTCATTGTACGGTCACATCACGCACTTACGGGCACGCCCATGGGCCCATGGGCACGCCCATGCATGCATGGGCGAAGACATTTTTTTTTTTTTTTTTGGCAAGGAACGGGCACCCACGTACGGGCACGTCCTAGTTTTGATAATACAGAGAAGGAAAATCAATTATTTTGTCAAAAGGTCAAAAGGTCAGCATCACATAAAATCTGCAATTTTCATCCAATTGACCTGAAATTTAAATTTGCCAATTGGGTTTTGCCATCAAATTTTCAACAAAGTTTTATTATGAGAATATGGAGAAGGGGAATTAAGAGTTTTGTCAAAAGGTCAAAGGTCAGCATCACGTAAGATCGTCAATTTCATCCGATTGACCTGAAATTTTAAGAATTTGCATATGGGGTCACTGAATTGGTTCACTAATCAAAAGATACAAGCCTATTGCTTTTTTAGATGAAAAGGTCAAAGGTCAAGGTTGCGTAAATCACCAATTTTCACCCAATTGACCTGAAATTTAAAGAATTTGCATATGGGGTTACTGAATTGGTTCACTAATCAAAAGGTAGGAGTCGATTGTTTTGTTTTTTAATATCAAAAGGTCAAAGGTCAAGGTTGCGTAAATCACCAATTTTCACCCAATTGACCTGAAATTTAAAGAATTTGCATATGGGGTCACTGAATTGATTCACTAATCAAAAGGTAGGAGTCGATTGTTTTGTTTTTTAATATCAAAAGGTCAAAGGTGAAAGATGCATAAAATGGTCAATTTTCATTTTGTATTTAAAAAAAACTGTTTTCAATACTTTAGCATACGGAAGAAGAAGAAGAAGTCTGAATACAAATGGACGCACAGATGGGTTTTGCATTTTCAGATGCTTTCTGGTTGATATTTGGAACAGCGTGATTGCACGTTTGTTGTCATCAAACTCATCGAGAAGTGGCAAAATATTACACCATGCCACCGGGTTTTCCCCGTCACTGCACAGACTCACAACGCAACAGAATATTTATCTACCAAAGCATTGCACTCGTGTTTTGTTGGAGATCACGAAAAATCGTGCGCAATGCAATTACTGGAATTCTGAAAAATACAGAAGTAAACTTGAAATTGAAAAATGCTGCAGCGATGATTATTCCTGAGAGTGCAAATGCACATGGGACTGCAGTTGTATCACAAAACAAAGGAATGTCCAATATGTCAGGCACAGAACATCCTTTTATCGGGTCTTCATCGGACCAGGTTGCAGTTGAATTTGTGCATCAGCGAACGAACTGGTGAAGGTGAAGGCTTCATCGCCATGAAGGTTTTTTTTTTCCCAACCTGTGCTCGTAAGCAGTTTTTGAACAGAACAAACATTGCGAAATGACGAAATCCGTCATGCCAACGCCGCCGTAAGTTCAGCATAGCTGATTCTTTTTAATCATTAGCATATGGTCTTGAAAGGACACATTGCTTGCCTGCCTTGTGCTCCTGGTCTCGCCGAAGAATTCTCGGAGAGGGCAGAGTGCTAAGGAATGCTAGCCCCTTTCCAAAAAGGTAATATTGTATGTTAACATATTGAAATGGGATTGAAACCAGCTTGCTTTCAAAATGGGGGTCTGAATGGTTTAAAATTGTTGAAGTTGGGTTCTTGAGCAATGATTTTTCATTTAGTACGATTAATTCTTCCAACAGTTGATGTCGGCACGTGGTTACAGTTAACCGAAACAGCTACCCATTCAATATAAGGAGTTAACTGGATTTTTATGAATTACTCGTACAATTCTTTGGCGGAAATGGTGCACTACTGAACTCGCTCCTGAAATGATAATTCAGGAGGGGAATGTGGGAGAGGAAAATTGAAAGGGGAAGTGGGGAGGGGAATGGTTTCGGCTGAGTTGGGTATTCAGGATAAGGGGTTTCGGCCAGTTTGGAGTAAGAGCGACTGCTGGATTTTGAGGGAAGTTCTTCATGTTGGCTCAGCTGGCCTCGAAGGAAAAAAAAAAAACCCATCTTCCAACCACCAGTGGTGTGTACATGCCAAACCTCACACCATTCTACTCCGGCAAGAAGTTTGAACCGCACAGATCAATACGCAGAGTGCGTAAAGGTTAAATAACGGTGTCCTAAGTTGCTTTACTTGGGCCCATCCTTGTAGGGAATGAATGGATCTGATTTGACTGTGGAACTAAGGTCTTGTTCTTGTGAAACCAGACAAGTTCAAATTCCCTGATTTACCCCACAGGCAACTGGGTTCTACCACATTCCTGTGGTGTCCGTTAATTTTTCACCAAATTCAGGTGTGTCCGTAAAGTACAGATCACTGAGGAAAAATGATAAAATTTTATGTTTAGCTTTGCGGAGTCGATACCCTTCAACCAACAAGTTTTATTTTGGAAGTGTAAAATTCCACATTGATTTAGATATTTTTAAAATTTAGGGAGAATGACCTCTAATTGATATTTTGTAGCTTGCAGGAAAGGTAGAAACTATAAATCTACCAGGAATAATTGATGAAGTCAGGAAGCTCCAGAAATACCTTTTGGAGCTTCTTTTGCTCTATAAAAAGCTTCCTTCTCCAAATTATATCCAAAGGACATGGGGAGTTAAACAACACAATTAAATATATACTTCGGTGCCATCTGGACAAACAGCGACATTCCAAATCCTTCCATGTTGGCGCCATCACACATCCATCTCCCTGGCCTAACCTCTCTCTCCCCTTCTTCCTTTTTCTACCATATCCTTCCCAACTCCTCTCCCGTTCCCTCCATCCTCTCCCCTGCCTCCTTCCTTTTCTCATATTTCCTTTCTCCTTTCGACCTTTTTATCCCTGCACTGATTCATTCCACAGACTGTGAAGCTCAGTCGTAGCATTCTCACCTCTGAACTAGCTGGGCCTGCATGCAATCTCAGACGAGGTCAAATTCAGTCAAAACCGCCATTCTGGTGCATGAGAACTTCATCACAGAGCACGCCATCTCTAAAAATGAACTGCAACCTGATTTTACCACCTGCAGTCAGGTGGCTGGATGAAATGATCTTCTGATGCCATTTGTAAAAGTAACTTTTGGGGCTGAGTATAGTCACACAGACTCTGCCCACTCATTAAATGGGATGTCCATATTTAGAATAGTGTTGGAAGTTAAGTCTGCTGAAAAAGAAGGGAGGCCTTTAATAATTTGGCCTGCATTGTAATGAGATGGGCAAATAGTGTCAATGTGTTAGGCAAGCAGTTTGATATTAAATAAATAAAACTACAGCAGCACTCAGTAGAGCGCAAACCTCCACCAGGCTCAACACTTTACGTTTTGTATCCACTGATAGGCCGGATCTGAATTTGGATCTAAAACGAAATCGAATCGACTTGTTCTTGACACCTACCAAAACCATTCAACTAGTTTTGGCCGAATCAGTCCAACTTTCGTCATAACCCGTCCACAACTCTTTGAGATATCATTGCTTTATATTGTTTTTGGCTCCACCTCTCAAGGGTCAAAAAACACTTTAACAATTATTTATAAATTCCCAGATCCGGATCTTTACCAAAATCGAAACAATTCGTCCTTGTCACACCCCCAACCTGTCCATCAAATTTTGTCCGAATCTGCCCGTAACATTTTGAGATATTATTTTCACAGACAAACAAACAAACAAACAAGAAATGTGTCATGAAATTTGGTAAATATCGACCTTTTCACCTTTAGACATTAATAATCATTGCTGGTTGAATTAAGCGACCGGATATGCAAATCATGTTCAAATTTCAAGTCATTCGGATGAAAATTGTGGATTTTCGAAATTCCACCTAAGTTCTTGACCTTTTGGCAGATGTTGACCTCAAAAATATAATTGGTGGTTGAATTCACTGACCGGATATGCAAATCCCCTTCAAATTTCACGTCAATCGGATGAAAATTGAGGATTTTTGAAATTCCACCTAAGTTGTTGACCTTTGGTCTATTTTGACCTTTTGGCCAAAGTTGACCTCAAAAATAATTGGTGGTTGAATTCAGTGATCTGATATGTAAATCCTCTTCAGATTTCAAGTCAATCGGATGAAAATTGAGGATTTTAGAAATTTGTCAAAGTTGTTGACCTTTGGCCCATGTTGACCTTTTGACCTCAAAGTCAATAGGCTTCTTCCTTATGACCAACTCTACCATTTGGTGAGGTTTCTTAAAGATCAATTTGAAATTGTGACGTGTAGGTGATTGACATACAGACAAACAGACAGACAGACAAACAGACAGAATAACGCACAAGACCAAGCAATATACTGGAAGCAATTCTCTTATTAAATCAAATATATAATTAAATCTTATTAAATAAAAATAATAACGCACAACGGAGTTTTAGCTTTTACACGAGCCTCGATCTTGTATACAAAAAAAAACAAAAAAAAGGAATCTTCGATTTCCGGAACTAACAAACAGACAGACAGGAGTGAAAACATAATCTTCATCCAACTTCGGTGGTGGAGGTAAATTTTTAAGGCGTCAGTCAATGTCTAAACATTGCTAATATAAAATATTCATCGATGTTGAGAAAATCAAGATGATAAATTTGAAGAATTGCTTTTAATTCAGACAAATGATGCAGATTGTATTATTTTTTGATAGTTGAATAACACTTATTGCACCGTTTATGTTAATGAAGTTTTTTAAACTTCCAAATTGTGGCGAAGTGAAATAACCCTTAAATAGGTGTATCTGGATGGCCTATAGGTACACACACTCCCCTCTAAGTAGTCTAGCCTCGGTTCGAATCTCGGCCCAGCTGTAAACTGTCACCCTGGTGTTTCGCGGGCATGGCCAGACATCGGCTCGACGCCAAAATGGGTGTCCCATGTGTTAACATCAGTTGGTGGACGTTGAAATCCAATGTTGTCATTCATGAAGAATAGACAAGTTATAACTGGAAATGACCTAAGAGCACAATTCCAATTTCTTGTCGCTTTCAGCCAAATGTCGAGCCGAGCCAGTCGGTTCATGAAATCTTTGGACCGAAAACTGTCCCAGGCTCACCTCACAAATATGTGGGAACAATTGGGGCTGCTAAAGTTTTAGTGAAAAAAGAAAAAAATTAGTAGTAGTAGCAGTAGTAGTGGTGGTGTATTGTACTAACCTCTTAAATTGTGTGAGTGTGTAACATGGACATGGCTGGCCAAAGATTCTTTGCCTTATTTTCGAATAACCATGTGAATTTGCCTTGTGAATCCTTATGCACTCTGTACTGCTACTTCCTCAATGTCAATGAAAGAAATCTCGATGCACTTTTATTTCCCCCCAAACTCTCCCACGGTGATTCTTTATTATTGGTGGAGGTAGACATTCTTGCGAACTCGTTGGATATCTCTGTGGTGTGCTCACTCACGTTGCTATGTGGAGATGGAGCGTGTACAAACAATTCACATGGCTCCATTCAATCGTAGTCGGTTGAACCTGTGGCAGTGTCCATGTCAGTTGTCATCCCATCAATTGCCTCATTTTGCCAGTAATCGTACAGCGGATGATGTGCTGTTGCTGTACTCGTCTCTGGGTGTGGTCACGGCTGCTCGCAGCACGTGGAAAAACACACTTACCCTTTGAACACCGCACACCCATGAGATTGTTTGCAACCATCGTCCACAGTAGTTAAAAAGCCGGTCTGCCGACAAGGTGAAATTTGAATTTCTGGCTCAAAAACTATCTCGTTGCTGATTTTACCAAAATATGTAAGAGGTTTTGGGTCGATCATCTAGTGTTCCATGTACCGCTAAAAGTATAACACAAAAAAATAACAACAACATAAATAAAGTACATTGCAGAATTATTCTGAATAATGTCTGCATTGCTTGTTTCGGTTTTTCTTGTGGGTGGTGCACCGGGGAAAAACCCTTTAGATATTCATTGCTGTTGTTGATACATCATATTTGTGTTTCATAACCCACACGTGCAGAGTAATGTGTCTGCAATTATTGAGAAGGTGAAGAAATTAACAGCTTATGCCATTGTATGAGGACGCAGTAGTTAAGGGAACATGCTGAAGTGGTCGATTACTCACTTTGATATCTCCAGGAAAGTGGAAATGTCATTGAAACTTTTTTCTTTTTTTTTGGAACCTTTTTGTTTTGTCACCAGAATCAAATAAATTGTGCCAAATAATAGTGGACATATATATATATATATATATATATATATATATATATATATATATATATATATATATATATATATATATATATATATACTTTCCTCCATAAATAAAACCGAACATGTCTAATTGATAATGTAATTGTTGAAGGATTGTTCCAGCATTCATTCCAAGTGCCTTTGGCACGAGGGATGTGCAGAACACCTCATTGAAAGTTTCCACATAACGAAATTGCCTCATGCTACAATCGCTCAGCCCGTGCATCTCATGCACTGTTAGGTTTTAAAAGAGCAACAAATGAGGCATTCTGAGCAAATTTCAAAGTCTTTCCAAGATGCCATCGTGTGGATCATCCACAAATCACACCAATTACATTCTTTAACTGGAGAGTCCATAGAACACCTTACCTGATGCAGTCATGAGAAAAATGACATGGGAAGGATCTTTCCAACTCTTCCTTTGCATTTCAGAACACAATCTACATTAGCTTTGTTCGTGAACTTTGAATAACGGGCCTGATGGCAAATATACGAAGCCGAAGGGTCAAACAGAATATTCCAGAGCTGAATCTTCTGCCAAATCTTCTCAGCGAAACTGACGATTTTGGAACGATCGAGAAAAAGATGGACTAAACAAACAGATCTTTTGGATGACGAAGTTACTTCTGTGGTTGCATCGCTAGGCACAGCCATTTTAATCTCAATCTCACTATTACATCGCCCTCCAAACTTACTTAACATGTTACATTAGTTCTTTGTGCCTGTTGTTTGTGTCCTTTCATGTCCCAAAAACAGTAGGTTTCCTGTTTAGATTGATTTTCAATTTGTTTTGACTGACAGACAAAACTGACAAGCCAGACTGACAGATAGACGAAGCCATTGCTATTCCGCAAGTGTGCCTGCGTGGCCGGGACAGGAGTCCGTACAATTTTACAATTTCAGAACCAAAGTACTGCTAAACTGCAGTTTCGTGTTAAGATTCATGTTCCGATTTGTGTGATTCATGCTTCGTGTCCTCGATCATCGACTGCCATCTGTCAGACAGACAGACAGACAGATAGATAGACAGAGCGAACCAATTATTGCTTAACCCCGCTTTGCGCTACACATGTGGGATAACAACCCATGACAATGCCACATCTGTCAAAGAGTGCCGAGTGCCATTCTACTTGGTAGTGTATTAATCTCTGAGCTATTTACTCACTGTGTTCGATCAGATTATGCGTTTATATACTAGGAGGCCATTTTGTGCTTTTACCGAGGAAAGTTTTCACAGCTATTGTGCAGGCTTTGATGGGCTGAATGACCTCTTCCTGCATTTTAAGTTTCTAGGAAGGGAACTCCTTGTAATGACAAGTACGAGCCCAGCTAGACTTAGCCATGAGGAGCGGCGGAAGGAGACAGGACTTTACACATTAGAAAGGAGGTGATTACGAGGGGATATGATGGAGATGTTTAAGATAATGAAGGGTATAGACAAAATAAGTGCAAAAGAGTTCTTCAGCAGAATACACAGTGATAGGACCAGGGTTGTTAGAGTAAATAAGGAGAGAGTTAAGACGGTAATAAGGCAAGGGTCTTTCACTCAGAGAGCAGTTAATGCATGGAATGGACTCGGTGGAAAGTTAGTGGCAGCAGAAACAGCAGATACATTTAAATTGGAATTAGATAGGTACCGGGAAATATTGGAGATATTTGGAAATAGGTATGTTGGCAGGACTTTGTGTGTGGTAGCTTGAGTATGGATGGGTGATTGTGTGCATCTGTGTGGTGTCATGTCTGTTAGGGTCTCGTCAAGGGGTAGTGTGTAGTTGATGTTGTGTGTTTCTCACATAAGAACCACCTTCGTGCACTCTCCGCTCCCAGAAAGGAAAAAATAAAAAGACTACAAAAAAAACTTCAGATAAAAAGTACTAAAAATATAAAATACAAAAAATACAAAAATATATACAAAAAAAAACACAAAAACAACATTTTGCGTTTCCTTTTTTATATAAATTGTTCTGATGATGATATGACGCAAGCATGGTAGGCCAAATGGCCTCTTCCTGTGTCTAAATTCCTTGTGTATCCTCGTGTAAGTACAAATCCTGAAAACATGGACACAGCAAAAAGCACGTTTGGAATCGCAATCATGCATATGAAGTGAAGGCTGTGCAGACTCGAAAAGCAATTGTTTGTGCATTTTGTGCACACTTGATTAAGGGAAACTCTGGGTTTGAGTTGATGACTATTATGCAAATCGTGCGTTGGGTAAAGCCACTTGTGCAAAAAAGTGATAAATTGTATTTTTTATTATTTGCGCTTCTGTACAAAAGAGAAATTTGGAAGAAGACCAAGCCCATGACATACCTGACCTCTAATGTTTTGTTCCTTTTTACAAGCTTCTACACACATACATACACACATATACATACACATACATACATACAAACACATACACATACATACATACACACATACACACACATACATACATATAAACACATCTATACACAAACATACATACATTCATACATACATACATACATTCACACACACACACACACACATACATACATACATAGACACACATACATACATACTTATATACAAACATACATACATGCATACATACATAGACACATACATACATACATACATATATACATACATTATATACATGCATACATACATACACATGCATATACATTCATACACACACATACATACACACATACATACACATACATGCATACACACATACATACACACATACATACATCCATACATACACACACGCATACATACATACATACATATATACATGCATACATACACACACACATATACATTCATACATACATACATACATACATAGACACACATACATACATACATACATACATACATACATACACACACATATACATACATACATACATACACACATACATACATACATACATATGCATACATTACATACACACATATACATACATACACCCATACATACACACTTACATACATACATACACATTCATACATACATAGACATGCATACATACACCTTTTTACGTAAGAAAGCAAACAAACAAATAAATCAAGCAAACAGAGTGAAAAGTGAGTACTCCCTTTCAGCGCGCGTCGTCGCCGGGCCCCCTTCGGTGCCTGGAGATGGAAGAGGAAAAAGGTGGTGTACAATAATGAAATATATAACACTGAGGCACAACCTTTTCGACACTGCACAGAAGACTTGCTCGGTTATGAACATGACGGTGGGTGGTATCTATCAGTGCATTTTTGGGCCAGAAATGTTAATCCTTATAGGATCTGCAAGGGAGAGAAGCAGTAATAATTAGACGTCTCTGGACATACATCTTGAACAAAAACACATCAAAATAACTTCTTTTTCATGAAGATTATAATCGTTGAATGAAAGTAGAATAATAGGATACCTTATGGTATGATAGTTTAAAAGCAGTTGTGGGAAAGGATAATTGCGTATGTGTGATACACTGTTATTAAATTATTGTTACAAAGTTAGTTATATTAAACACAAATGGGCACACAGCATACAAACTAGAGTGATCCTCACGCTTCCCACCTGCTCGTCCAGAGACTCCTCAACTGCTCCAATCATCAAAACTCTTCCTACAAAACTTTACTTCAATTTGGCGACCAGGTAGAGGTCTGATGGAGCCATATCCGGTGGACAGATTACAATGGGCGCAGAAGCAGCAACTTCTCCACTCGACTTTCCGAGGAACTTTTTTCTCAATGGCTTCTTGCAACCTCCACTGTTCTTCAGCACAGCAATCCCTATTGATGGTTTTGCCTTAGCGGGAGGTAGTCATTCATGATTACCTTTTCACCGTCCCAGCAAATAGTGGCCTTCATATTTCCAGATGATTCCTTCATTGAGTTCCGGAGAAGTGGAGAATGTGTGTTTGCACTCCATGCTCTGCTCTTTGGTCTCGGGATCAAAGAGATGAATCCATGACTTATCCCGATTCACAATCCTGCTGCTCATTAAGTTATCTGGGTTTCCTTGAAACCCTGCAAGAAGTTCCCTGGGAATGTCAAGTCGTGTGACCTTTTTATCAGCAGGCAACATTTCCACACTCATCTTGCTGAAACCTTGTAATTCCCAATGTTTCGGTAATGGTGGAATGCAGGGATCCATTGCCATTGCCCAATGTCGCAACTACGTGCCTGAGTGATCCGTCATTGTTTAGACACGTTACTTACCATCTAATACGTCACCATCTAATAGACACGTTATTTACGTGTTTATTAGATGGTGTATTGGTACAGCGTGCTGGTGGATGTGTGCACACCCAAGATTCAATGCAGAACGGATTGGCTATCATATATGACTCATGTGTATTGTTTGTGGAGGTGAGATGTTTATTATAAAAGTTGAGATGCGTAGAAGAGTAATCGATACTAAAAGAGAGCCGTTTGTCTGTCTGTCTGTCTGTCTGTCTGTATGTTTCCATTTTTCTCAGGGATGTCTGAAAGGATCTTCGTTAAACTTTCAGAGGTACATGAGTATGTATCGGATAGTATTCTGATTTAAAAAAAAAACCAGTTTGAAAAAAGAAAAGAAAAAAAAGGAATTTGGATTTTCTTTTTTTCGCTCTATCGTGAAAATGATCCCGATTCGTTTGTGTGTGTGTGTGTGTGTGTGTGTGTGTATGTGTGTGTGTGTGTGTGTGTGTGTGTGTGTGTGTGTGTGTGTGTGTGTAATATTGTAATTGTAATATCTTATATTTATTATTACTAGGGCATGCCCGTACTATATCTATATCTAAAATTATATCCCCCCCTCTATTTACATGAAATGGTTTGGTACATGAAATGTTTTGGTTCATTCGCAACGCCAAAGCGAACGGCGAACGCTTTACATGAAATGGTTTGGTTCATGAAATGTTTTGGTCCATTCGCAACGCCAAAGCGAACGGCGAACGGCTTGCGAGTACAGTGACAATCCCCCCGGGGTTTTTATTAGTTTTAAAACATCGTTTAACGCCAACATAGCGCCAACATAGTTTGCAAACGTGAAATAAATGAATACGCTCTCAAATGTGCCATCCGAGGCAGAGTGTGTCCGCCACGTTCGGCACACGCGATAGCTCGCTGCTCTCTGATTGGTTGAATCGTTTTTTGGACATAGCTCGGTAAGTAATTGTCCGATTAATATGAAACCTTGAAAAGGCACATCCTCGGGTCCCCAGCAATATACCTGGCAAGTTTAAAGTATATCGGACCCGTGGTTGTCGAGAAACAGCGGTCACAGACAAACGTACAAACGTACAAACAAACAAACACACAGAGATTACTGGAATTATAGATAGATATATATAAAAGAAAGTTTTTGTTTGTTTGTCTGCGCAAGCTAATCGCCTGAACGGTGAAAGATAGGAGGAAACCTCTAAAACAAAAAATGTCGGGACGGGCCCCGGGAAGGTTATAGGCTCGGTGGCGAGGCCGGTCGAGGCCGCCTTGGCCGGGCTGGGCCCATTTCACAATTAAAAGCTGAGCTGAATTATAGTAGTCAATCTTCTATGGCCGCAAGTAAAAGCTGAATTATAGTAGTAAATTCATTCAAAAAGAACCAAAAATGTCGGGACGGGCCCCGGAAAGGTTATAGGCTAGGTGGTGAGGCCGGCTAAGGCCGCCTCGGCCGGGCAGGGTCCATTTCGAAATTAAAAGCTGAGCTGAATTATAGTAGTCTGTAGGGTCTTTTCCCTCCCTTCCCTCCCTTCCCTTCCCTTCCTTGAGACGAGAGAGAGACAGAGCGCATGCGGTGGGTGATGTTTGTGGGCCAACCTCAAGTGAAGTTGACAAAAGACTTCTTCTCTTATCACGCATCGACAGCACGGTCCGAGGTGTTTCTCAACACTCGTGAGGTATCGCAGCGATTCCGGCTACCAGCTGGCGAGTACCTCATCATGCCATCCACGTTCGAGCCAAACCAGGAATCGGACTTTGTCGTTCGTGTTTTCTCCGAAAAGCTCAACCACACACAGGTGATGGACGATGAAGTTGAGATAAAAACTCCAGAGGCTTGTAAAGATGATGATGATGTCGATCCTTCCTTCATTGCTGTCTTTGAGAAACTCGCTGGACCCGATGGAGAGATCAGTCCGAAGGAACTAAAAAACATCCTCGCAAGGATCCTACGGAAACATGGAAACATTAAAACTGATGGCTTCAGCATCGACGCTTGCCGCAACATCGTGTCTCTCCTGGATAAAGATAGCACGGGCAAACTTGGCCTCACGGAATTCAACTTCTTTTGGAAGAGGATCAAAGCATGGCAGAAAATTTATAAGCAGAACGACATGGACAACTCAGGGGATTTCAACAGTTTTGAGATGCGTCTGGCCCTGAAAGATGCCGGCTACCAACTCAATGACAAACTCACACAGATGATCATTTCCCGATACAGAGATGACGACATGACCATAGACTTTGATAACTTCGTTTGTTGCCTCGTCCGACTCGAAGCCATGAGCAGCATGTTTAAAGTCATGGACCAGGGTGGGGAAGGAAGAATACGACTAAACCTTCTTCAGTTCCTGAGCATGACGATGTATGGATGAGACCTACATTCTTCCCGGCAAAGGAGTTCTTCCCCGCTTTCTCTGCTGCAGATAACCTGCACGTATACATTTATACTGGGAGCAGAACACTTGCTTTTTGGAAAGCCAATTGCTTTATGGTGCATTGGGATGATATTGTAATAGGGTCAGCATTCTTATTGCATGTTGCACACACACACACACACACACACACACACACACACACACACACACACACACACACACACACACACACACACACACACACACACACACACACACACACACACACACACACACAATTAATTAGTGTTGCTATTTGTTGATTGTGTTACTTATTCTGGTTTTTTTTTAAATTTGAACAAATAAACTATCATCTTCCTTTAATGAATTTAAATGCATCGTAACAAGCTTTAGTAATACTGTATTATTTAGTCTCACTGTATCCATTGCCCCATAATACAAACCAATTTACCAAATGTGCCTATTGGGGAAGATCAAACGTGCAAAAGTTCCCCCCCCCCCCCCCCATTCCCACGCCTCCTCCCCCCAAGCCCTCTCCCTCCCACACATCTCCCTGCTCTCAAATGTTATGTTTGTGTGCTTCCCCTTCTCTCCCCATCTTGTTTTCCGCTCCCTCTTTTTATATATTTTGTTTGTCTGGTTGATTTGTTTGTGAAATAAATGTTAGCTCTTTCACGAGCCTCGATTCAGTATACAAAAAAAAAAAAAAAAAAAAAAAAAAAAGTAGTCAATCTTCTACGGCCGCAAGTAAAAGCTGAATTATAGTAGTAAATTCATTCAAAAAGAACCGAAAATGTCGGGTGCTTTCGGCTCGTTACATATAAATTTTCCTTAGTTTGTGTCGGGAAGTGTTTTAGGCACCCACAAAAAAATATAATATATATATATATATTTATTTTTATATATATTTTATATATATTTTATATATATATATATTTCTTCAAATTGCCAACAGGATTAGAGCATCACTGGGCAACGCTGGGTACTCCTGCTAGTAAGTTATAATATTGAAGTTAGCCTATAACGTTTGTGGAAAGGTCGACAGGGTGTGAGAGATTTTTGGTTACTTTCGGATTTAGAATTGTCGAGCAAATCTGAGTGATTTACTGAAGGAGGAACATTCCCGAGGGAAGAGGAAGAGGATGTGGAGATGATCATTCCTGAGTCTCTTTATGGGCCGCGCCACATTGGGTGCAGTGATTATACTTTTGGAATAAACCCAAGTATGTGAAACACTCACCTACCGGTTCGGAATGATCGAGTGAAGGACCATCTTTTATTTATTTATTTTTTGAGTTTTGTGAGATTTTTCTGGTGTAATGATTGAGTGAAGGACTATCTTTTATTTATTTATTTTTTGAGTTTTGTGAGATTTTTCTGGTATAATGATTGAGTGAAGGACTATCTTTTATTTATTTATTTTTTGAGTTTTGTGAGATTTTTCTGGTGTAATGATTGAGTGAAGGACCATATTTTATTTATTTATTGAGTTTTGTGAGATTTTTCTGGTGCAATGATCGAGTGAAGGACCATCTTTTATTTATTTATTTTTTGAGTTTTGTGAGATTTTTCTGGTGTAATGATTGAGTGAAGGACCATCTTTTATTTATTTATTTTTTGAGTTTTGTGAGATTTTTCTAGTGTAATGATCGAGTGAAGGACCATCTTTTATTTATTTATTTTTTGAGTTTTGTGAGATTTTTCTGGTGTAATGATCGAGTGAAGGACCATCTTTTATTTATTTATTTTTTGAGTTTTGTGAGATTTTTCTGGTGTAATGATTGAGTGAAGGACCATCTTTTATTTATTTATTTTTTGAGTTTTGTGAGATTTTTCTGGTATAATGATTGAGTGAAGGACTATCTTTTATTTATTTATTTTTTGAGTTTTGTGAGATTTTTCTGGTGTAATGATTGAGTGAAGGACCATATTTTATTTATTTATTGAGTTTTGTGAGATTTTTCTGGTGTAATGATTGAGTGAAGGACTATCTTTTATTTATTTATTTTTTGAGTTTTGTGAGATTTTTCTGGTGTAATGATTGAGTGAAGGACCATATTTTATTTATTTATTGAGTTTTGTGAGATTTTTCTAGTGTAATGATCGAGTGAAGGACCATCTTTTATTTATTTATTTTTTGAGTTTTGTGAGATTTTTCTGGTGTAATGATCGAGTGAAGGACCATCTTTTATTTATTTATTTTTTGAGTTTTGTGAGATTTTTCTGGTGTAATGATCGAGTGAAGGACCATCTTTTATTTATTTATTTTTTGAGTTTTGTGAGATTTTTCTAGTGTAATGATCGAGTGAAGGACCATCTTTTATTTATTTATTTTTTGAGTTTTGTGAGATTTTTCTGGTGTAATGATCGAGTGAAGGACCATCTTTTATTTATTTATTTTTTGAGTTTTGTGAGATTTTTCTGGTATAATGATTGAGTGAAGGACTATCTTTTATTTATTTATTTTTTGAGTTTTGTGAGATTTTTCTGGTGTAATGATTGAGTGAAGGACCATATTTTATTTATTTATTGAGTTTTGTGAGATTTTTCTGGTGTAATGATTGAGTGAAGGACTATCTTTTATTTATTTATTTTTTGAGTTTTGTGAGATTTTTCTGGTGTAATGATTGAGTGAAGGACCATATTTTATTTATTTATTGAGTTTTGTGAGATTTTTCTAGTGTAATGATCGAGTGAAGGACCATATTTTGTTTATTTATTTTTTGAGTTTTGTGATATTTTTCTGGTGCAATGATCGAGTGAAGGACCATCTTTTATTTATTTATTTTTTGAGTTTTGTGATATTTTTCTGGTGCAATGATCGAGTGAAGGACCATCTTTTATTTATTTATTTTTTGAGTTTTGTGATCTTTTTCTGGTGCAATGATCGAGTGAAGGACCATCTTTTATTTATTTATTTTTTGAGTTTTGTGATCTTTTTCTGGTGTAATGATCGAGTGAAGGACCATCTTTTATTTATTTCTTGAGTTTTGTGAGATTTTTCTGGTGTAATGGCTTCCTTTGGACGTGCTGACCCTGGCTCATCTGCATTGCTTGTTCTTCTCCTAGTTTCGGCTGCCCAGTTTGGTTTTTCTTCGTGCCGTGTGAAATGCCATCATCTCCCAGTGTTGTGCCATGTCCTAATGGATTTACTTTGGGCATCACACTTTCTTATAGTACCTACTTGTTAACTGCTCTGATTTCAGTCTTCATCTGCATTTTTCAACATTCCGTCGACACTGACTCACATTGACAATTTTGTTTACAAACCCCGTATCTTTAAACAAGAGGTTGTTTTTCAAATAAACACATAAAACCGTGAGTCTTTTATTTGTAAAATCAGTTGGGAACGAACATATTGTAATATCTGCCAGAATTCGATGGACCGAGCACTTGTTGGGTCCAGAATCTCCATGTGATAATGTTCTCTTCTTCTTCTTCTTCTTTTTCTTTCAGCTTCTTCCATGTTACTTGGGGTCACCACAATGCTGGTTGATCACCCTTCTCCATTTCCTCCTGTCAGTCGCCCATTCTTCTTCTAATCGCACAATTTCTAAATCTCTCATCACCGCATCATTCTATCAGATCCTCTTCTTCTTCCTGGCAGTTCCATCGCCATCACTCGTCTCACCGAAAACTCTTTCACTCTCCTCATCAAATGACCAAACCAATTTAATCTCTTCTCGACTACTTTATTTGATGCTTCCACAATCTTCCCTGACCCCCTGATGTACTGATTCCTGATTCCTGATCACCTGGAGTGGATAAGTTTGTGATGTGACCCTAGTTCACACCAAAATCCAATAGTTTTGCTGCACGAGCAGTATTTCCTGCCAAAGATGGCAGCTCCACACACTACAGGCATCTTCATTATAAAGCCAGTGGCAAAAAATAAAGGAAATGAATAATAGAACAGGTATTTTTTATTTACTAGGAGAGAAGGAACAATTCTGACAGATGCCATGATGCAGGACAAGCGAAAAACAGTACTTGTGAAGTTGCTTAACTAAATACCTCCTCCAGTATGGCTTGGGCCTATAATCCCTATATGTACAGAGGGTGGAGGGCAGGACTATGGGGGAAGCAAAATAGAATGAAAGAAACAAATGAGGAGATAACAGCGATACATGAGAGGAGGGTGCCTCGTACTGATGGCCAAGGGATCTCGGTGGTGAGGACGAGGAAGCTCTATCTTGGTGGAGCGGTGGGGTCTAGATCTAGTTACCCAGCTTTTCTGCATTCTCCATCACACTTCTACTTCTTTCTTTTCATTCTGTCACTCCATTCTCATGCTGCACTATCCCCGCACTGTCATACTGTCTGTTCGGCCTCTCCTTCCACCCGCACCTCGTTCCTGTGAAACCCAGGCAAAGCTTAACATCTTTGGTCCACAACAAGATGTGGATATTTGGTGGGGAAACATTTGAAGGGGATATAAAATATGGAGGAATGAAAGAGGGAAAACCTGACTCAAGGGATGGTACGTGGCGCCTCGACACAAAAATACCCCGCTCATTAAAGTTTGGCCAAGATAATGTTTTTGACCTTCATTGCAGCATCTTCCCTCCACACTTTTATATGAATGTTTAGTCTAAGCTGGGGTTGTAAACGTTAAACGGGGTGACAGCAAAGGAAGCCACCCATTCGTAATTGGGTGACAGGTGTGCACATCAGACTAATAATCCAGGAAGTTGTTACTGGAAGTTTCAAATGAGTAAATGTTCGGGTTCCCTCTACTGCCAGTCCCACAGGTGATTAGGATTTTATCGCACGTGCGCTGCATGCTGCCTTTTCCTGGAATATAATGAACACCCCCTGAGATGTTCTAACAGGCAAAGGGAAATTGTCACCCTGGGATGTAAGATGTTCATTTTCTAGTTACATGGGGATTTCAGTGGTTGCATTGCCAGACTTGTGAAAACCTTCCATCTCTAGGTGAAAGGCTTCTAGAACCTTCCATCTCTTCCAAGAGAGTCAAATAAAATGCTGTGTTCATCAAATATTTCGGAGTTTTATTATCTTCGCATTGTTTCAATTCTGCCTCATACCCATTGACAGATGGTGTTGGTATATTTCAGGATCCTGTTATGTAATATGACATTGCTCTTTAATTTGAAGGGCTCACCTTCAATCATTGATGTTCAAATCCAATCATAACAAGTGAACCCTCTTGGATTGCGCTGAGGTTCGGGCATGGAATTTCTAGGAGGAAGTATAATTTGTATGCAATGAAAGTACATGTAATATGGGATCGAGTAAGATTTGACATATCCACTTTTGTTATTCCCGATTCCTCATTATTTCAGAGTACATAGGCATAATGAAGAATATGACAATAAAAATCAGTATACAGAATTATTTTATTTAATTAATGCAAAGGAATTGGAAAGTCCGCCACGAATTTTTAATATATCTCGCCATTTTCCCGTCTGTTATTTTAGGCGGTGTATGACCGACCGTGCAGCGATTTAAAAAAAATATATCTTGGCAATTTTTTCAACCGAGTCTAACACTATGTTAGCGACTGTTAAAAATGAAATGATATATCGAATTAGAATTGAAATAAACCTGTGTGAGGGAGAAAGACAGCACGGGCCTAACTAAGCAGGCCTCAAAGCTATGCGAGTTAATAAAATGGTGGATATTTGTTTATGAAGCCTCTCCCAGAAGTCCCCCAACACGAACCAATCAGGAACTGCCACGCCCACTTATATGATCTCAGAATTCCTGTGACAGGAATTAGCGTTACACTGGCTGGAAGTCATTCGCTAGAGGCGCTTCCTCAGCGCCAATCACCAGTGCGCGTGCGCGAATTTACGTCACGTCGGCAGCGAGAAGGCGTTCCCCAACACGAACCAATCAGGAACTGCCACGCCCACTTATATGATCTCAGAATTCCTGTGACAGGAATTAGCGTTACACTGGCTGGAAGTCAATCGCTAGAGGCGCTTCCTCAGCGCCAATAATAGCTGTGTGTAGTTCCAGCAGAGGATGCTACATTGGAAAGCAACCCTTGATTGAAACAAGAAATGATGCTGCCTGCCTTGTTTTCATCAAAATGAGATAACAAAGACTATAGCAACAGCATGGTTATGAAATACGTGGTCAAGGAAAAAAGCAACAAACCTGTTGACATTTTACAGACAATCAGATTCACAGGTGATGACAACTTGTCATCGATATCTGTTTGAACGTGCATCTGGGGACAGCACGTTTGTGATAACCGTTGATGTTAAGAATGATGTCCTGCACTGTCTGTGCACATCTTATTGAATTCTCTATTAAATGTATGTGCGATATTCCATTCCTGGGGGACAAGTGTGTGTTTGTGTGTGTGTGTGTGTGTGTGGTTGTGTGTGTGTGTGGGGTTGTGTGTGTGTGTGTGTGTGTGTGTGTGTGTGTGTGTGTGTGTGTGTGTGTGTGTGTGTGTGTGCATGTGTCTGTGCAAAGCTAAAGAAAGCTTTGAAAGTAAAGTAGAGTATCGTTTTCGTAGGATTACCTTGGATTAACCTTTAGAACCCTTTAAAATCACTCTTTCGACCCCATTACAATTCCCCTTTAGAACCCATTAAAATCACCCTTTGGAACACATTAGAACCCTTTAGAGCCTTTTAGAATCAGCCTTTAGAACCGATTACATTTCCCCTTTAGAACCCATTAGAATCACCTTTTATAACTCTTTAGGACCCTTTAGAATCAACCTTTACAACCTATTAGAATTCCCCTTTATAACCCGATGGAATCACCCTTTATAACTCATTAGAATTACCCTTTAGAACCCTTTAGAAATACCCTTTAGAATCAACCTTTAGAACCCATTAGAATTCCCATTTATAACCCCATTAGGACCCTTTAGAATCACCCTTTATAACAGATTATAATGACCCTTTAGAACCTTTTATGATCACCCTTCAGAACCCATTAGAATTCCCCTTTATAACCCGATGGAATCACCCTTTATAACTCATTAGAATTACCCTTTAGAACCCTTTAGAAATACCCTTTAGAATCAACCTTTAGAACCCATTAGAATTCCCATTTATAACCCCATTAGGACCCTTTAGAATCACCCTTTATAACAGATTATAATGACCCTTTAGAACCTTTTATGATCACCCTTCAGAACCCATTAGAATTCCCCTTTATAACCCGATGGAATCACCCTTTATAACTCATTAGAATTACCCTTTAGAACCCTTTAGAAATACCCTTTAGAATCAACCTTTAGAACCCATTAGAATTCCCATTTATAACCCCATTAGGACCCTTTAGAATCACCCTTTATAACAGATTATAATGACCCTTTAGAACCTTTTATGATCACCCTTCAGAACCCATTAGAATTCCCCTTTATAACCCGATGGAATCACCCTTTATAACTCATTAAAATTACCCTTTAGAACCCTTTAGAAATACCCTTTATAACCCGATGGAATCACCCTTTATAACTCATTAGAATTACCCTTTAGAACCCTTTAGAAATACCCTTTATAACCCGATGGAATCACCCTTTATAACTCATTAGAATTACCCTTTAGAACCCTTTAGAAATACCCTTTAGAATCAACCTTTAGAACCAATTAGAATTCCCATTTATAACCCCATTAGGACCCTTTAGAATCACCCTTCAGAACCCATTAGAATTCCCCTTTATAACCCGATGGAATCACCCTTTATAACCCATTAGAATTACCCTTTGGAACCCTTTAGAAATACCCTTTAGAATCAACCTTTAGAACCCATTAGAATTCCCATTTATAACCCCATTAGGACCCTTTAGAATCACCCTTTATAACAGATTATAATGACCCTTTAGAACCTTTTATGATCACCCTTCAGAACCCATTAGAATTCCCCTTTATAACCCGATGGAATCACCCTTTATAACCCATTAGAATTACCCTTTAGAACCCTTTAGAAATACCCTTTAGAATCAACCTTTAGAAGCCATTAGAATTCCCATTTATAACCCCATTAGGACCCTTTAAAATCACCCTTTATAACCCATTATAATGACCCTTTAGAACCTTTTATGATCACCCTTCAGTACCCATTAGAAATGCCCTTTAGAACCCTTTATAATCTCCCTCTAAAATTACCCTTTAGAACACTTTATATTTAAATGCGTTCTTCTTCTTCATCTGTGACAGACAGACGGACATAGCCAAATAATGAAGCGGCTTCACCATTTAAAAATGATCTCACTCCTCTCTGCGCATGTGCGGGCGTGACAAATTCAGAGTCAAAGTACTGTGAAACTAAAAAAAAGTACTTAAAAAACAAATACAACCCAAAGCCCTGTTAGTTTTACCTCTAGCTGCCTTGCACTGTTCTGTCTGCTTACCCTCCCATATGTGTGTGTGACGCTTCCATTGAATAATGTAATCTCTATTTTCTCATGATGACTCAATTGCTGAGAATTGCCTCTGAGCACATTTTGTTGACGTTAAACTTTCTGTACCAAGTACAGTTCTGCTTCAGATTTGCTTAAGATGAAAATCCACCTTTGTAAATAAATCCGATAGATGATCTCCGTGATGCGTTACTGAATATGCACGGCAATTGGTATTACAAACATAAAATTGCATCAGGAATGAACAAAACGCACATTTAAGTATTGTTCTGCGTATTCCAAGTGATGATGTCAGCTCCATGCCTCCATTGCCAACAAAGAAAGAAACAAGTGTTTTGCGCCATAATAGTTCCGGCGTCCAGTTGGTACGTATTTCTGATTTGAGCCAAAAAATGCCATCACCAAAATGTCATCATATTTGATTTAGATAAATTCACCATCAAACTGTTTTATTCATCTCGATTCAATTAAATATTTGATGATAAATCAGTGTACCTTTACCACTTTATTTTTGGGACGGAGGGATTCATCACAGTCGCAACTACAACGGAACTCGGTAGGGCGCACGACTCCGCAAGGCCGAACGGTTTACATTTTGCATCCCACTAATACACCGGATCTGGATTCGGACCTGAACCAAAATCGAATTAGCTTGTTCTTATTACATACCCAACTCATCCACCAAGTTTTGTCCGAATCCATCCACAACTTTTTGAGATAACCTTCTATAAATCGTTTTTGGCCCCACATCTCAACGGTGAAGAGTCACTTAAAAAATTATAGTAGCCGGATCCAGATTGTCACCAAAATCCAATCAATTAGTCCTTGTCGCATACCCAAGCTGTTCACCAAATTTCATCCGAATCCGTCAATAAATTTTGTAATACAAACAAACAAGAAAGACGTCATGCAGAGCACGATACTTGCAAAATCCACCCCTCCCCAAAATAAAACGTCGCCATGGATACATTAAATTGTCCATTTCATTAAGAATAAAATTGACGATCATAATCAAGCTCGGGTCAATCAGATTGAAATTGATGATTTTGCAGATGAAAATTGATGATATTAGAAGTTTGACCTTGAGTTGACCTTTGACCTTTTGATCTCAAAAATTGTTGCTTTCCCAATTCAGCGATGCACTATGTAATTGCTGTTTAATCCTCAAGTTAATTGTATGAAAATGGACAATTTTCAGACGAAAATTCATGATTTTAGAAGTTTGACCTGGAGTTGGCTTTTGACCTTTTCACCCCAAAAATAGTTTGTTTCCCAATTTATTGACTCACTCAATATGCAAATCCTATTCAACTTCACTCTTTTCATTCACAATTCACCTTCACTCTTTCATTCCTCTTTTCTCCCGCCTCTGGAACAAACTCCCTCACTCCCTTCAATCCCACTCCTCCCTCCAGGTCTTTAAAACAGCTGTTCACCACCATCTCTTATCTTCCCCCATCCAAAACCTTGATCTTTTCTACCCCCGTTAATTCACCCCAAATCCACTTTTTTGAAATACCGACTTCTTTCCTGAAAGTCCTAGCAGTGTCCATGTGTTTTTTTTTACCTCTCCCCCCCCCCCCCTCCCTTCCCATGCCTCTTCCCCCAAAGCCTGCTCCCTCCCACAGATCTCCCGATGTCCCTGCTCTCCATCTTGTTATCCCGCTCCCTTTATCATATGTTTTATGTTTTACGTGTCAGTTTGTCTTTTTGTGATCAATGTTAGCTCTTACACGAGCCTCGATCTTGTATACAAAAAAACAACAACAACTTTTAAGTCAATCGGATGACCTCAACGTCAATAGGCTTCTTCCTTATGCCCAACTCTACCATCTGGTGAAGTTTCGTGAAGATCGGTTTAAAATTATGACCTGTAGGTGATTCACAGACAGACAGACAGACAGACAGAGACAGTGTAACACACAAGACCAACAAATATACTTGAAAAACCGTCGATTTTGCAAGTAACAAACAAACAGACAAATAGACACTTGAGCCTTCTGCCAGAGGTAATGACACAATTACATTTTTCCTGAGTCCTTTGTGTCCTTCCTTGCAATTGTATTTTATCCTAATTTTATTTCCAGAAACCTTTATCGACCAGCCTGTTGTCTTGCTTTCAACACCTTTCCAGCACTTTAGTTTAATTCCACTACTTGTATTTGATTTGGGATGGACGACAGGTACGCACACACACACCTATAAGCAGTCTAGCCTGGGTTTGAATCCCGACCCAGCTATAAACTCTCAACCTGGTGTTTCACAGGCCGATTCATCAATGTGTCTGTCATCCCTCAGATGGACGATCTTGCATTAGGATTTGTCTGGATAGATCATTTGGAGACGGTGGATGGGCCCTTGTGACGATAGGCCCTTGATTAGCCCTTGTGATGAGCAATGACATTTGGAGAGGTTAGGTGAAGTATGCCGTGCGACAGAATTGGTGTCTGTGGATTGAGGAGTTCAGCAGGTCCAAATTAATATTTATCAAGTTGTCTGGGTGTACTTGAAGCCCCAATGTGAATAAAGTTATCATAGTTCTTTATAGTAATGGCTGCAATATGGCAAATGGTCCTTTTTGAGCAATGAGACCTTGAAAACAAACTTTTAGGACTCTTACAGGTATCCATGAAGTCGGCCTAAGAAAGGCGAGGTCGTTGTCCTCGTTTTCCTCCCATGTGCTCCAACACGTCTTGTTCGGATTGCTCGGATGGCAGAAAGCCGAGAATTAAAGATTCACAGCATTCCAGAGCGCTGAGGATCCCTTTCGGCCTCATTTGTACCGTTTGTTTTCACCCACAGGGTGCACATTAGTTAGGTCTGCCTTGTGCAACCTGGAGATGCAAAGGTGTTGTCGTTATTGCAAAATCCTTTTCCAAAATCCAAAATCCAGGCTCGAACTATTCTGCCACCGAGTTTGGTCTTCAAAGGTTCTCGCTGAATAGGTTGACCCTGACCACTCTAAAAGAGGTTGACAACTCTCCCAGTGTTTCCTGTTCACCAGGAAGTTTCTGATGCACATTTTGACATAAAGGGGATTTGAAAATCATACAATTTGCGTCTAGAGAGAGAAAGAAAAACCCCATCTGCTGTGAATCTGAACTCAAGTTATTTTCAAACCTGTTAACAATAGTCTACTTCATTATTAGACATGAACCGTCTTTCTAATAACATTCGTAAGCCACCCATTTAAAGATTAGGATTAGCAATAACTTGCAGCATTGCTGTAGGTTCAGGGATGTCCTCTGCAAGTAAAATAGATATAAATATCTGTGCATTGCACAGTGGACTAGAGAAAGGAGGTTATTTCCTCAAAAGTTGTCGGTGCAGATATGAGCAATGGAAAAACTGCTCTTGGATAGGAAATCTCAGGCTTCCTTCTTCCAAGAAGAGCTATTGTCTCTTTCACAAAGAAAATCCAAACTTTTGTAAGTTATTTTCAAAACATTGAAAAATCCAAATTGGATACTTGATTAGATTGGACAAGAACTCAATAAGACAAATTCCAAATAGGTGAATTTAACCGAAACGTACCGCTTTTGTTTGAGATGGATTTGATTTTCAGGGAACTGCTGCAAAAACAAAAAATCATCAAAGCCCACAGAGAACCAGCACACGCACGACAAAGACATTCCCATGAGACTGAACTTATGTACCTTTGTTTTAATCATGGTTTGGTCATTTTAAAAGACATTTCTTAGTTATATTTTCATTCGTTTCTGCTTTCTGCCTCGGGTTTTGCTCCTGGTGTGGGAAGAGACATCTGCGACTGACTTGATGGTATCAGTAGAGCACCTATCATTCTTTGTTTCTTTGTTGTCGGGAGAGATAAACTGAGGCCTGTAAGCCATCTAGCCCGCATTCTTCTTCGTAGGAAAGCAAAATGTCTCCTTTTTTTCGTATGCAGAACATGGTTGTGAGTGGCATCACTGGCTGAGGGCACGGCCAACACCCTCTATCGATTAGGGCAAGGACAGGACTTTGGAATTTGTTCAATGGACAGGTTCTCACCTGCTCTTCAGAAGGAAGACACCGTGGGAGATGAGACGCCCGTTTAAAGTCCTTCCGAGGGACGGCGCACACTTTGCTACCTCGCCCTGCCTGTGAGACACCAGAATGTCAGTTTGGAGTTAGGCCAAGATTCAAACCCAGGCGAGATGGTTCAGAGGCGAGTGTGGTCTCCTTCCCCATCTCTTACAAATAGCAGTTGCAAATAGCAGCAAATAGCAGTCTCTTGCCTCCTTCCCCATCTCTTTTTATTTTGGGACATTAAGTAACAATATTCATTCTTGTGATAAACCTCTCCAGAGCTTTCCATATTTATTAGGACTTTCCATTTCCAAATGGAATGCATTGCTATTCTTCTGCCTATTATTATTGTTATTATTGTTGGCAGAATTTAGTCAAATTTGGAGTTTGAAATGGAAAGCCCATCCTTATTGTTCACAACAACATTCTAGTTATTATTATTATTATTATTATTATTATTAAATAAATAATGGGCTATTACTGTTAATGATCTGGAAAACCCTTTTTTCCTTTTTGTGGATAACTCTACATTGTGTCCACTAGTGAGGTACCCGTGCTACACAAGGTGCTATGCATGGGTGGGAGGCCAGAAGCAAACAGGCAATGCAGAAACGGCAAATGCTAAAGCATGAAGTCAAAATAAATTCCACATTCCTGTAGCACCTTCAGTCGCACGTCAGACATGGACAGCAAGTTCGTGAAGGACTTCCATGAAAAACGTACCCGTTGGCAAACAAACGGGTACGTTTGTTCCATACCCAGTCAATGGCGAATCTGCATATGGCGATCCGCGAATTCACGTGTAGAAAGTAGAAACCGTCATGGCATTCCGTCATTCACTTGAACTCAATATCTCTTTTTTTATTCCAAACAGCATAACTCCAATCACAAATTAAATAGCATTAATATAAAAAATAAACTTTTAACAACATTCATGACATGAACAAATATTTAAATCCTGATGTGAAGTTCCGTACGGTTGGGTGAATACAATTACGAATTCAAAATCGTAATTGTATTCACTCAATTCCAATCATCAATTGATACTTTAACAAAACGATTAACACGATTAATGTTTAACGATTTAACATTACGAGTGAATGACGGTTGTATTTGGATATTATCAAAACCGCACATTGCGTAATCTGTCCACTTCCGGATTCACTGCAGGTTCGTAATTCTCATCAAAATCTAAACAGTATTTGTAGAATTTCAATAAAAGCCACATCACTGTTCATATCGGTAAATATTATTCCATCGTGTTTGGAAAAACTGGAAAATTGGAAAACTTGGAAAAATTGGAAAAACAATATAGGCTATTTTACCCCCAGGGGTCCCAGGATTACCCACCCAAAATATCGTTGCGATCGGTTGAGCCATTTTTGCGGTACCTTCGAACGGACAGATGGACATTTGGTGAATTATAGTAAGATTCCACTGACAGGTAGACTTCCACTGCCATAAAGTATTCCGCTCCACTGTCAGGTAGACTGCAGCTGCATGACTCTCTGCTGATCTGGAATTAATTAGATGCTTGTCTGATAAATGGAACATGTTCTTCAATCCTGGAAAACCTTATTAGCCTCCATCTTCGAGAGAAAAAACTGAAATAAATGAACCCCCCTATGTATTTCCATGGCCAGGCGCTGGAAGTGCTTCAGTCTGTTAAACTTCTAGAGTCTAGACCTTACTCATAGTCATGACCTCTCTTGGGATGGCCAAATAGCAAAGATGGTATCTAAAGCCAGCCGTGGATTGGGCGTCCTCTGTCATTCAAAGTATTCCTTTGAAAAATCAAAACTACTCACAGGCTACAAGGCCTTAAAAAAAAAAAAAAAAACTATTAAATCTTTTTTAAAAGTTTTAATTTCAGTCACCCTTTGAAGATCGGAGAAGTTCATTCGAAAAGAGAAGTCCTGCGGGTGCCAGGACTCTGGCCAAAATCCCAAGCTTTGAAATAACAATGGGCCTCTTGTGTCCAAATGGCCTCTTCTTGTGTCCAAATGGTATCTTCTTGTGTCTAAATGGCCTCTTCTTGTGTCCAAATGGTCTCTTCTTGTGTCCAAATGGCCTCTTCTTGTGTCCAAGCGGCCTCTTCTTGTGTCCAAGCGGCCTCTTCTTGTGTCCAAGTGGCCTCTTCTTGTGTCCAAATGGCCTCTTCTTGTGTCCAAGCGGCCTCTTCTTGTGTCCAAATGGCCTCTTCTTGTGTCCAAGCGGCCTCTTCTTGTGTCCAAATGGCCTCTTCTTGTGTCCAAATGGCCTCTTCTTGTGTCCAAATGGCCTCTTCTTGTGTCCAAATGGCCTCTTCTTGTGTCCAAATGGCCTCTTCTTGTGTCCAAATGGCCTCTTCTTGTGTCCAAATGGCCTCTTCTTGTGTCCAAGTCCTCGAGAGAAAAGGGTCAAGGTGAAAGTGAAAAGATCAAGTTCCTTGGTACGACCGGATATATGGATCCTCAATATGGCCCCGTACCGTCAACAGTACAGTCATGCCAGACAAGATGTAATGTACAGTCCCTAGACAGATACTAGTTTTCACTTTCTCAGTTCTCTGCTCTGTAAAGCTTCGAAGACATGTCGACGCATGACCCGTCTTGTTTAACGTTGTTTCGGTGATTGACAGAAAAATCTCTTTTTAGTGATTGAATTCCCAAAGGACATTTTTAAACATAAGTCATCATTTTTTGACGAAATTTGATGTACTTTTTTGTACTAATTGCACAAGTTTTAGTACAATTACTAATTTTAAATATATATATATATATATATGTATATATATATATATAAATAATAATAATAATAAATTTTAAATAATTGCTAATTTTAAAATGTACTAATTTTAACGAAATTGTTTTCATAAAGCTTTCTGATTGGGTTTAATGCTGGCCCTGTCGATATCTAAACCCTTTCTACCGAACGCCAACCCTCTGCTGCCCCCCATTACTCCCCACGGACATTGTTTGTCCATTCCCCCTCTATCTCAGCCTTAAAACCTCCTGTTGGTGTTTCCCCCCTCTCTCAACTGTACCTTTTGTCCTGTCGTATCCTGATCCGTTCCGTGTACTAATATTACCTCTTCCATGAGCCTCGACTATGTATCGAGAAAAAATCTTTTGTTTAAGAATCGCATGTTGTGTGCTGCTTGATCTTGGTCTATTTCAGTAAATGTCACGTGTTTATTATATATTTTTCTTATAAAGGAAATACAGACATTGAATTTCAACAGATGCCCAAAAATGGGGTTAGGGGTTATCTTGGCAAAGATATGCGGGAGCCTCTACCATCGCGTGCTGTTCTCAAGATAAGAGGGGCAATTCCACTCCAAAGGGCTTGAAGGATTTAAATAAGAAACTAAAAACAATAAGTTTCCATACAACAAAAACATGGCAATGCATTTTGTCCAAAGTGTTTAACCCCTAAGTTGGTTGTCCTGCTGCGATCAGCAATGATGCACCGAGTTGGCATGTTCATATTTGTCGATGGAAAATGGTGAAATTCCATCAATGATCGTGCACGGAAACATGGCACGAAACGCACATGAACGTCAATCAAAACAAACCTCCGATGACGATTCGCTGAGGTCACGTGGTGCGTTATCTCATGCAATTGTGCTTTGTTTATTGTTTGTTTCCTTAGAGGAGTGAGGTCAGGGAGGCACAAAACGCAATCAAATCACTTCGATAATTTTACACGAAAATTTAGCAAACCATTGATTTTAACATTTACGTCGACAATTAACGCCAAATTCAAATTCAGTAAACCATGTCCACAACCTAAATGCAGATGGGATGGGTGCTCCGAGATGCAGCACTCCTCGTGGCACAACAATAAAAGAGAGTTTTAAAAATCTCACAATCAGGGATCAAACACAGGACAGATAAAAGGCAAGCAGCTTCCCAACAAATTTTTCTTCCCACTGATTTTCCAATTATACCACTGACTTTCTGAGATCGAAAGTATCGTTTCAACCAGTGGACGTTACCCCATACCAATATATGAGGTTAAAGAAAAACTCATGAAAAGTAGTTCAGAGCATAACAATAAAATAAGGTTTCAGTTGAAGAAAAATTATGTCGAGAAAATATATACGATGTAGAGAAAAATTCTAAGAAAATCTTTCCTTCACCCTTCACAAAAACATTAATGAAACCTTTTCTTTATTTCACGTTAATTTATTTATTTACTTATTTTACGGATGCGTTTATGGTTTTTACATACATTTTCATTGAGATTTTTATTTCATAGTTTGCAGTTATAGAAATTACAATTTTCAAATGCTAGATGAATGAATGAATGATCGTTCTAAGGCCATTTTCCCCGCTATAGTGGGGGTTAGCCTTGCGGGCCCCATGACAATCATGGTTCCCTGTTTGAGGCAATGTTTTTATGGCCGGATGCCCTTCCTGACGCCAACCCTTGGTCGCCTCTTATGATGCGCAGGGATACGGCGTACCTATTCTAAATCGGGGTACACACCCAGCAAGCTGATACTCAATTTGCCGACCTCGGAAGGATGACAGGCTGAGTCAACCCCCTTGGCGTTAATTCAACGATCAACCGGGATTCGAACTCAGGATTCTAAGATCCCAAGCCGGCACCCTAACCGCTAAGCCAACACCAGGCTAAAAATGCTACATATCGATTGAGTAAAAAAAACAAAAAAACATTTACGGACATTTTCATTAACGGACACTTTCTGACGGTTCTGTGATTTTTCCCGGTGTACCGGCTTTGATGTCCGTCGGCACACAAATTTCAGCTTTCTACGACACCTGCAAAATACCGAACATTAATATCAGTCAGTCAGTGCTTAGATAGAGCTTTATACCTTAAAAAAAAAAGTATACTGTATACATATTTATTTGTTTCTTTTGATGGGGGTAGATAGATTCAGAAATGGTAGTATGGCCCTGCCAAAATGTATTAATTCAACCATTTTGTGCAGACCGTGGCTGTGGGTTTGTATCATTGCTGGGAGCCTGGCTGTGCTGCTACTGCAGTGCCCCCTGAAGGTTAGAGCTGGAATTTAAAATTTGTCCAGGGTCAATTTAAAATCAGTCCACAAAAAAAGCCAGTAAGGCCTCCAAAGGCCTCCAAAGCCAGTCGCCGACTGGGCATCCTCCATCGTGCCAAGTCCAAACCTTGATCTTTTCTACCCCCGCTAATTCACCCCAGATCCACTTTTTTGAAATACCAACTTCTTTCCTTGACGTCCGAGCAGTGTCCATGTGTTTTATACCTATCCCCCACCCCCCATTCCCATGCCTCCTCCCCCCAAACCCTCTCCGTCCCACAGATCTCCCGATGTCCCTGTTCTCTACTGTTGTACTTGTGTGCTTCCCTCTCTCTCCCCATCTTGTCTCCCGCTCCCTTTATTTCGTCTTATGTGTCCGTTTGTTATTTTGGCCCCCGTCGCACCACAGAGCGAAAGGGGGACTATGGTTTTCCCCTCCGTCCGTGTGTGCATGCGTCCGTGCGTGCGTGCGGGCGTGCGTGCGAACGTGCGTGCGTAAGTGAAGGACCGAATTCTAATTTGGTGTGTGGGTGCAACCCACGTCAAAATCCAAGATGGCCGCCGCCATGTATGTCTGATGCCATGTATGTCTGGACCTTGTGAGCGGAATATCTTGAAAAATAAGCGAAGTACCAACTTCTAATCTGGTGTGTGGGCGTATCTAGGCATAAGGAAGAACGCTATTGAAAATTGGGTCGCCACGTCAAAATCCAAGATGGCCGCCACCATATACATGTCTAAACTTTGTGAGCGAAATATCTTGAAAAATAAACGAACTACTAACTTCTAATTTGGTGTGTGGGTGTATCAATGCATAAGGAAGAAAGCTATTGAATATTGGGTCGCCACGTCAAAATCCAAGATGGCCGCCGCCATGTATGTCTGAACCTTGTGAGCGGAATATCTTGAAAACTAAGCGAAGTACCGACTTCTAATCTGGCGTGTGGGTGTATCCAGGCATAAGGAAGAAGGCTATTGAAAATTGGGTCGCCACGTCAAAATCCAAGATGGCCGCCACCATATATATGTCTGAACATTTTGAGCGAAATATCTTGAAAAATTATCGAACTACTAACTTCTAATCTGGTGTGTGGGTGTATCTACGCATAAGGGAGAACGCTATTGAAAATTGGGTCGCCACGTCAAAATCCAAGATGGCCGCCTTGCGTCTTCCACTTTGTCAACTCACGTCACTTCAACGACGGGGGACCGAGGCGTAACGCTTGTTGTGATTCATGTTAGCTCTTACATGAGCCTCGATCTTGTATACAAAAAAAGAAAAAAAGAGCGAGATATTTCACTTTCATCAACAACCAGTGCTGGCAGATGGGTCCTCCGGCTTACCGCCCATCCAATGGACGACACACACATTGATGGATCTCCTTGCATCGTGTGAAACATCAGGGTGACAGCTTATAGCTGGATCGAATTTCGAACCCAGACTAGACAGCTCAGGGGGGAATGTGCATACCCCTAGGCCATCTTCCAGCCAACCAAGATAAATAAACATCACAAAGAACAAAAATAATTCCCAGCCTATATTTGCACCTGGAATGTAAACGATGTGTTCATGTTGTAAATGCCATTTCAATCAAAATGTAATATCCTCTGCAGCACTACTTTTCTCCACTCTCAAGACTGAACTCTCAAACCTGTCTCCCTCTTCCAAATACTGGTGGCATCTGGTCAAATCCGTTTCTGGTGTTTGTTCCCCCTCCATCCCCTCCCTCACCTCAAATGGCCACACGGCTGACTCCGCACGTGAAAAAGCCGAATGCCTCAACTCTGTGTTTGCCTCTAAATCTTGTGTCCCAAACCCGCCCCTCTCTGTACCCACCGTACCCAGTCGTACCCAGCTGCTCCCGGACTCTGTGTCCTTCTCTCCTGACAAGGTGGAAAAGTTTGTCAACCCTCGACTCTGATTCTGCAACTTGACCAGACGGCATCAGCCCACCGGTCCTAAAATCCTGCTCTGCCACTCTATCTCACCATCTCTCTGTTCTCTTCACCCTCTCTTTTGCTCAAGGTCATCTGCCAGCATCTTGGAAATCAGCAAACATTGCCGCTTTACACAAAAAAGGTGCAAAATCAGATCCTGGCAACTACAGACCAATCAGCCTGCTCCAAATTATCAGCAAAGTCATGGAATCCATCATTGCTTCGGATATGAAATCTTTCCTCTTCTCCAATGGCTTGATCTCTGATCATCAATTTGGTTTCAGACCATGTCACTCCACTCTGGACATGCTGCTTCTGCTGTCTCAACAATGGATGGAGGTCCTCAATGCCAAACAGGAAATCAGAGCTGTCTCCCTCGACATATCACGTGCCTTCGATAAAGAATGCCACGAGAGTGTTCGGCGGTGATATCTACAAAAGGGGCTAATTTGCCGAGTCAAAATTTTAAATTAAATTATGTAAAACAAAATGATTCTATGATTTCTTTTTTTATCTCCAATTGTTTATTTGTTCTATGCTTAATTTCAGAGTACATTGAGACATTAAACTGCGTAAATTTCAATAAAAACTGGAAAAATTCAGCTGTTCTAAAACTTTTGACCGGTAGTGCATGTCAACCTTTTTATCTAATAAAAAGTCTCGTACTTGAATTTTACTGATGGTGCTGCATCCTCCATTTATTTTTAAACTACAGAGGATGTGCATAAACTCCTGCTACTTTTGAAGCTGATGAGGAGGACTGCTGTGGTACGGCCATGCTGTTAATTCCAGGGTCAGCGATTGGAGACAGGGGGTCATCCAAGATGATGTCCTCCAAGACTGAAAATCGGTTTTGAGTGGGGAAGGAATTTTTAGGGCTAGGAGGAGAGGGATTGAAATGAGGATTTGGAGGAACATTTGAGAGTTTCCAGCTAAAGGTTTCTTAGTTGGTTGGTCATTTCCACCTACTATTTTTAGGGCTAGGAGGAGAGGGATTGAAATGAGGATTTGGAGGAACATTTGAGAGTTTCCAGCTAAAGGTTTCTTAGTTGGTTGGTCATTTCCACCTACTATTTTTAGGGCTAGGAGGAGAGGGATTGAAATGAGGATTTGGAGGAACATTTGAGAGTTTCCAGCTAAAGGTTTCTTAGTTGGTTGGTCATTTCCACCTACTATTTTTAGGGCTAGGAGGAGAGGGATTGAAATGAGGATTAGGAGGAACATTTGAGAGTTTCCAGCTAAAGGTTTCTTAGTTGGTTGGTCATTTCCACCTACTATTTTTAGGGCTCGGAGGAGAGGGATTGAAATGAGGATTTGGAGGAACATTTGAGAGTTTCCAGCTAAAGGTTTCTTAGTTGGTTGGTCATTTCCACCTACTATTTTTAGGGCTCGGAGGAGAGGGATTGAAATGAGGATTTGGAGGAACATTTGAGAGTTTCCAGCTAAAGGTTTCTTAGTTGGTTGGTCATTTCCACCTACTATTTTTAGGGCTCGGAGGAGAGGGATTGAAATGAGGATTTGAAGGAACATTTGAGAGTTTCCAGCTAAAGGTTTCTTAGTTGGTTGGTCATTTCCACCTACTATTTTTAGGGCTCGGAGGAGAGGGATTGAAATGAGGATTTGGAGGAACATTTGAGAGTTTCCAGCTAAAGGTTTCTTAGTTGGTTGGTCATTTCCACCTACTATTTTTAGGGCTCGGAGGAGAGGGATTGAAATGAGGATTTGGAGGAACATTTGAGAGTTTCCAGCTAAAGGTTTCTTAGTTGGTTGGTCATTTCCACCTACTATTTTTAGGGCTCGGAGGAGAGGGATTGAAATGAGGATTTGAAGGAACATTTGAGAGTTTCCAGCTAAAGGTTTCTTAGTTGGTTGGTCATTTCCACCTACTATTTTTAGGGCTCGGAGGAGAGGGATTGAAATGAGGATTTGGAGGAACATTTGAGAGTTTCCAGCTAAAGGTTTCTTAGTTGGTTGGTCATTTCCACCTACTATTTTTAGGGCTAGGAGGAGAGGGATTGAAATGAGGATTTGGAGGAACATTTGAGAGTTTCCAGCTGAAGGTTTCTTAGTTGGTTGGTCATTTCCACCTACTATTTTTAGGGCTCGGAGGAGAGGGATTGAAATGAGGATTTGGAGGAACATTTGAGAGTTTCCAGCTAAAGGTTTCTTAGTTGGTTGGTCATTTCCACCTACTATTTTTAGGGCTAGGAGGAGAGGGATTGAAATGAGGATTTGGAGGAACATTTGAGAGTTTCCAGCTAAAGGTTTCTTAGTTGGTTGGTCATTTCCACCTACTATTTTTAGGGCTAGGAGGAGAGGGATTGAAATGAGGATTTGGAGGAACATTTGAGAGTTTCCAGCTAAAGGTTTCTTAGTTGGTTGGTCATTTCCACCTACTATTTTTAGGGCTCGGAGGAGAGGGATTGAAATGAGGATTTGGAGGAACATTTGAGAGTTTCCAGCTAAAGGTTTCTTAGTTGGTTGGTCATTTCCACCTACTATTTTTAGGGCTAGGAGGAGAGGGATTGAAATGAGGATTTGGAGGAACATTTGAGAGTTTCCAGCTAAAGGTTTCTTAGTTGGTTGGTCATTTCCACCTACTATTTTTAGGGCTCGGAGGAGAGGGATTGAAATGAGGATTTGGAGGAACATTTGAGAGTTTCCAGCTGAAGGTTTCTTAGTTGGTTGGTCATTTCCACCTACTATTTTTAGGGCTCGGAGGAGAGGGATTGAAATGAGGATTTGGAGGAACATTTGAGAGTTTCCAGCTGAAGGTTTCTTAGTTGGTTGGTCATTTCCACCTACTATTTTTAGGGCTCGGAGGAGAGGGATTGAAATGAGGATTTGGAGGAACATTTGAGAGTTTCCAGCTAAAGGTTTCTTAGTTGGTTGGTCATTTCCACCTACTATTTTTAGGGCTAGGAGGAGAGGGATTGAAATGAGGATTTGGAGGAACATTTGAGAGTTTCCAGCTGAAGGTTTCTTAGTTGGTTGGTCATTTCCACCTACTATTTTTAGGGCTCGGAGGAGAGGGATTGAAATGAGGATTTGGAGGAACATTTGAGAGTTTCCAGCTAAAGGTTTCTTAGTTGGTTGGTCATTTCCACCTACTATTTTTAGGGCTAGGAGGAGAGGGATTGAAATGAGGATTTGGAGGAACATTTGAGAGTTTCCAGCTAAAGGTTTCTTAGTTGGTTGGTCATTTCCACCTACTATTTTTAGGGCTAGGAGGAGAGGGATTGAAATGAGGATTTGGAGGAACATTTGAGAGTTTCCAGCTAAAGGTTTCTTAGTTGGTTGGTCATTTCCACCTACTATTTTTAGGGCTCGGAGGAGAGGGATTGAAATGAGGATTTGGAGGAACATTTGAGAGTTTCCAGCTAAAGGTTTCTTAGTTGGTTGGTCATTTCCACCTACTATTTTTAGGGCTAGGAGGAGAGGGATTGAAATGAGGATTTGGAGGAACATTTGAGAGTTTCCAGCTAAAGGTTTCTTAGTTGGTTGGTCATTTCCACCTACTATTTTTAGGGCTCGGAGGAGAGGGATTGAAATGAGGATTTGGAGGAACATTTGAGAGTTTCCAGCTAAAGGTTTCTTAGTTGGTTGGTCATTTCCACCTACTATTTTTAGGGCTAGGAGGAGAGGGATTGAAATGAGGATTTGGAGGAACATTTGAGAGTTTCCAGCTAAAGGTTTCTTAGTTGGTTGGTCATTTCCACCTACTATTTTTAGGGCTCGGAGGAGAGGGATTGAAATGAGGATTTGGAGGAACATTTGAGAGTTTCCAGCTAAAGGTTTCTTAGTTGGTTGGTCATTTCCACCTACTATTTTTAGGGCTAGGAGGAGAGGGATTGAAATGAGGATTTGGAGGAACATTTGAGAGTTTCCAGCTAAAGGTTTCTTAGTTGGTTGGTCATTTCCACCTACTATTTTTAGGGCTCGGAGGAGAGGGATTGAAATGAGGATTTGGAGGAACATTTGAGAGTTTCCAGCTAAAGGTTTCTTAGTTGGTTGGTCATTTCCACCTACTATTTTTAGGGCTAGGAGGAGAGGGATTGAAATGAGGATTTGGAGGAACATTTGAGAGTTTCCAGCTAAAGGTTTCTTAGTTGGTTGGTCATTTCCACCTACTATTTTTAGGGCTCGGAGGAGAGGGATTGAAATGAGGATTTGGAGGAACATTTGAGAGTTTCCAGCTAAAGGTTTCTTAGTTGGTTGGTCATTTCCACCTACTATTTTTAGGGCTAGGAGGAGAGGGATTGAAATGAGGATTTGGAGGAACATTTGAGAGTTTCCAGCTAAAGGTTTCTTAGTTGGTTGGTCATTTCCACCTACTATTTTTAGGGCTAGGAGGAGAGGGATTGAAATGAGGATTTGGAGGAACATTTGAGAGTTTCCAGCTAAAGGTTTCTTAGTTGGTTGGTCATTTCCACCTACTATTTTTAGGTGCCTTTTCACTTTTGATCGAACCATTTTGAATGCATCTGGATCGTTGGGAGGAGGTGTTTTAGATTTGGGTGCGGGTAGAGCAGTGATCATGAGGGACGGGTTTTACATTCGCTGTTTCAGCTTTCGTGGGAAAGTTAGGATCTGTCGTCGTAGGAGGAACGATGTCAGATTCTAGTGAGGGTGAGCTGTGGTTTTCTACTATGGGTGGGGGGGGGGGGGGGGGGGCAGGGGCGGATCCAGGGGGGGGGGTGCAGGGGGTGCGCACCCCCCTTCGATCCAGGATGAGGGTGCAGGGGGTGCGCACCCCCCCCCCCCCCCACCTCTGGATTTTTGATAAATTATAAGCTCTGAATATCCTGGAACAGCCCTCGTGTCCAGATTATTTTGAACAAGGAATGTTCCAGGCGGCTTACCAACGCTCAGAGGTTTTAAATCACTTTTGCTTTATTATAAAACACTCCAAGTGCGACGGTAAAAACCAAACTTTCATCACATAAATCCAGCGTCCAAAGCGAAATAATCAGCAGCAGCCATTCCAGCGGATATGACATTATGACGCGAAGATGACGCCGTTGCGATGACGAACACATGGGTGGAGCATGAATTGAATACGTGATGAGGAAAACATGGGTGGAGCATGATATGCATGAGGCAAACATGGGCGGAGCATAAATATACAGCATAACATTGAAACTCGCTTACAGCGGAGCACAATTATAATGGTTGCAGTGCAGTTTGCGCAGAATTGAAATTCCTCCTCATGTTTGTGTCAATTATTCGTGTGTGTACATGATCGATACTCACGTGCTATGTCGACGAGTTCATTAAATCGCTCGACGTGGAGTACGTTCACAATAGTACAATCCTATTGCAAACACCCCTCGCCGAGCGCGTTAGTGGACTCGTCCATCCAATAATGCAATGCTGAGCGCTGAGGAAACTGGTCAATGCGGATTGCGGTCTACAGATAACAGAGGTATCATATCGACAAACATCGGATCACTTACTTTGTCTTGAGACAAAACGAGTGAGTGTCATGGAAGATCCAAAAAAGAGGAAGTTTACGGGCTTCTTTTCGTCCATCACTGCGACAGACCATATTATAACAACAGATGAGGCACAACACCCACTGGGTAGGCCTGCAGCATCCCGCAGCACCAGCAACAGGCCCAACCAGAGGTACGAGTACACCGTAATGAAGCAACCGCGTCTTCTGATCCCCTTGGCAATACAAACACTCTTAAAGTGAGTGATGCAACAAACGACAGTGCCTGTGTTGGAAGGCGGACAGCCCGCGCCAGCTTATGATGTCGGTGATATTGTGGCCGATAATGTTCGAAATTGAGTCGCTTCCGGGTGACGAGAAAATCAAGTGCTTCAACGAGCATCACTGCCCACAACATTTTGATTCCCTGTGTGTTCATCGGATCAACCGTGAGGGACAAAATGGTTCATATGTGCTAAATTTTCGCAGAAAGTGACTCGATCGTTACAAATCACTCCATCGTTACACTCCCCCTCCTCAAAGCGTCCTCCCCACTTCTTCCCTCTTCCAACTCTCACCTCCATCTCCCCAAACCTTCTGCCTCGCTCTTCCCCCTCCTCAAATAACACCTCATTGTGCCTCACCCAATCACCATCAAACCTTTTGTCCGCCCCATCCTTTCCTTTCTCCGAGCTATTCTGAAATCTCTGACACACCTTCAACAGCTCTCCCTATCTCTTCCTCCTCTTCCACATCTTACCCTACCCCTCCCCCCTGTTCTGTATCCGATGCTCCCCCTTCCTCTTCATTAACGGTATGGACCTCAAACATCCGGGGCCTTCGTTCAAACTCAACTGATCTCTCCATACAGGTTGCTTCTGTCAAACCAGACGTGATCTGCTTAACAGAAACTTTCCTCCTTTATGATGTCTCTGATTCCTTAGTATCTCTCCCGGGTTACTCCCTCCTCCGGTATGATAGACCTGAGCCTCATCCTGGAGGTGGGGTTGCTATCTTTATCAAAAACTCTCTTCCTCACTCACCCTCCACTGCACTCTCTCCACCTCACCCCCAGGAATACCTCTGGCTATGGCTTCCCCTTCGCTCCCACCTTTTGTTCATATGTGTGTTGTACCGTCAACCAAACAGTGATGACTCCATCTACATCTCGCTGTCTGATAATATGGACCAACTTCTGTCTACTCATCCTAACTCTCTCTTCCTCATATGTGGTGATTTCAATTGTCATCATGCCAGTTGGCTGGGTGTGGGTACCTCTCTCACCAGCCATGGCTCCTCAGCAAAGGACTTCTGCGACTCACTGGGACTGACACAATCTGTCAATTTCCCGACCCGAATCTCAGTCAACGGAGCATCTTCTCTTCTGGACTTGGTTATGACTAACTTCCCTGAAAATGTCTGCTGCTCTTCTTCTGCTCCATTCGGCTCATCTGATCATGTGCTTGTTAAAGTGGACATCTCTCTGACCATTCTCAGGGAGCCTCCTCAGCGTCGACGAGTCTGGCATTTCACTCAGGCCAACTGGCACGGTCTTCAAGCAGCCATCAATCATCTGGACTGGTCTCCCATCTCTACCACCTCTGACATCAACTCATCCTGGGAATTCTTCCAAAGTAAATTGCTCTCTTTCATGCACAGATTTATCCCATCTCGTCTTCAGTTGTCATACCCTTCCTCCCGTCCATGGTACACGGAATCTTGTGGTGAGGCTGTTGCCCAGAAACAACTTGCCTTCGTCTCCTGGAAAGCAAATCCAACGGAAGGAAATCTCATTTCCTTTCACAAAGCCCGAAACAAGTGTGTGTCCACCCTCAGGAGAGCCACGAAACAATATCTCTCCGTTCTCAAGACCGAACTCTCTTATCTGTCTCCCTCTTCCAAATCCTGGTGGCGTCTGGTCAAATCTGTTTCTGGTGTTTGTTCCCCCTCCATCCCCTCCCTTACCTCAAACGGCTACACAGCTGACTCCGCACGTGAAAAAGCTGAATGCCTCAACTCTGTGTTTGCCTCTATATCTTGTGTCCCAAACCCATCCCTCTCTGTACCCACCGTACCCAGTCGTACCCAGCTGCTCCTGGACTCCGTGTCCTTTCCTCCTGACAAGGTGGAAAAGTTTGTCAACCCTCGACTCTGATTCTGCAACTGGACCTGACGGCATCAGCCCACGGGTCCTAAAATCCTGTTCTTCCGCTCTTTCACTCCCTCTCTCTGTTCTCTTCACCCTCTCTTTTGCTCAAGGTCAACTGCCATCTGCTTGGAAATCAGCCAACATCACCGCTTTGCACAAAAAAGGTGCAAAAACAGATCCTAGCAACTACAGACCAATCAGCCTTCTCCCAATTATCAGCAAAGTCATGGAATCCATCATTGCTTCGGATATGAAATCTTTCCTCTTCTCCAATGGCTTGATCTCTGATCATCAATTTGGTTTCAGACCAGGTCACTCTACTCTGGACATGCTGCTTCTGCTGTCTCAACAATGGATGGAGGTCCTCAATGCCAAACAGGAAATTAGAGCTGTCTCCCTCGACATATCACGTGCCTTCGATACGGTCTGGCACCCCGCTCTGCTCACCAAACTCTCCTCCTTTGGTATCCATGGAAATCTCCATGCATGGCTGGCGGACTTCCTCTCTCGTCGTAGTCAACGTGTGGCCCTGAATGGGTTTCTCTCATCTCCTCTTCCTGTTCAGGCTGGAGTTCCCCAAGGCAGTGTTCTGGGCCCTGTGCTTTTTCTGGTCTTCATCAATGATCTCTCTGACTCTCTTGAAAATCCTCTCTATCTCTTTGCTGATGACTCCACTCTCTGCCGCTCCATTCCTCATCCCTCAGATCGGCAGTCTGCAGCCTCCTCACTCTCTGCAGACCTGGACAAAATCACAGACTGGGCAAACAAGTGGAACATGTCTTTCAATCCTGACAAATCTCACACTCTTACAATGTCTCTCCGAAAAGACCGACTGGACAACCCTCCCATCTACTTTCTGAATAATCCTCTCCAAGAAGTTCTGTCACTCAAGCTTTTGGGTCTCACTATCTGCCATGATCTTTCCTGGGAAAACCACATTTCCAAGCTGGCCTCCAAAGCCAGTCGCCGACTGGGCATCCTCCGTCGTGCGAAGTCCTTCCTTGGCACACCTGAGCTCCTCACCACATACAAGGCTTTCATCCGCAGCTCAATGGAATACTGCTCTCCCCTCTGGGCTGGTGCTCCTGCCTCGCACCTAACTTGTCTTCACGCTGTTGAAACCAAAGCGTTCAGAATCATTGGAATCTCCCGCGATGACGCTATCTCCGAGGGCCTTTCACTAACTCACCGCAGGCAGGTTGGTGGTCTTTCCGTCTTCTACCGACTCCTCTCCGGCCTTGCTCCCCCAGCTCTCTCTGGGCTCTGTCCCCCAAATATTCCTGCAGGTCGCACAAGATCTGCCTGCAACCCTCTTATGGTTAAACTGCCAAAATCAAGGCTCTCTGCTCACCTTCACTCCTTCATTCCTCTTTTCTCCCGCCTCTGGGACAAACTCCCTCACTCTCTTCAATCCCACTCCTCCCTCCAGGTCTTTAAAACGGCTGTTCACCACCATCTCTTATCTTCCCCAATCCAAAACCTTGATCTTTTCTACCCCTGCTAATTTCACCCCAAATCCACTTTTTTTAGGTGACTTTTGTCTTCTTTCCTGGAAGTCCTTGGTGTCCTTGCGTTTTATACCTATCCTGCCTCCCCCCAGGCCCTCTGCCTCCCACACATCTTCCGATGTCCCTGCCCTCAAATGTTGTGTTTGTGTGCTTCCTCCCCTTCTCTCCCCATATTGTCAACCGCTCCCATTTTTATATACTTTATTTACTTGTTTGTTTGATTTGTTTGTTTGATAAATGTTAGCTCTTTCACGAGCCTCGACTCTGTATACAAAAAAAAAACAAAAAAACAAAAATGGTTGGCCTACAGTTCTGTACTTGGAGGTGGGATGTGTAAGTTCTGTGTTATGTTCCCTCCAAAAAATGATCAAATTAAGTCAGGGGTGCTCGTCCGATCATCCTTAACCAACCTACGGAAAGCAACTGGTACAGTTGGTGCACTGGCGACACGATTCACTGAACTACCATAAACAAGCTATGCTTGCTGCTAATGGTTTGATGGAAAGTGTCCGAAATCCGACCCACAGAATATCATATTTGATTTCCGAGCAGAACAAATTGAACTATGAAAAAAATCTACACATCCTCCGACAAATTGTCGGTGTGGTGCTGCTCTGCGGTCGGCAGAATATAGCACTCAGGGGACATCGAGACGACAATTCGCTGAAATGTGGTGATATCTCAAACAAAGGAAACTTCTTAGCCATTTTGAGTCACATTGCTGAAAACGATGAGATCTTACGGGAGTATCTGCTGAGTGGAAACAAGAATGCTCGCTGTACCTCGAAGACCATCCAGAACGAAGTGATGGAGATCATTGGTGGCCACATTAGAGACGGACTGACCAAGTGTTTGAAGGAGGGAGGATTTTTCACCATCATAGGCGATGAGGTAACGGAGCTTCATTCCAACCATGAAATTCTCAGTATTTCACTCCGGTTCCTCGACACCCTGGCCTCACAATCTTCAGTTAAAGAAGTATTCTTTGATTTCGTAGAGCTAGAGAGAACTACTGGGGAAGCTATAGGAAAGGCCATTATAGATTGTTTATTCAGAAGAGGTGTGGACATCAGTAAGGCAAGAGGGCAAAGCTATGACGGTGCATCATCAATGGCGTCATCCAGAATCGGAACTCAAGCGCAGATTAAAGCTGTCCAGCCTTTGGCGCTCTACACTCACTGCAACAGTCATGTGCTAAATTTGTCTATCGCAGCAGCGTGTAGACTACCCATGGTACACAATATGATTGATACCATTAATGAGCTTTATAGATTTTTCAAGAACTCACCCAAGAGA
>NC_136267.1:21556940-21596940 GCF_964187855.1 Myxine glutinosa | reverse complement strand
GATGCCTAAGACCTTGTAGACCCTGTAGACCGAGTTATAACCCATAGACCCCTAATACCCCATATCACCCAATAGAACCCTTAAGACACTATAGAGTATAGATGCTTAATACGCACAATACCCCTAAAACCTCCTTGAACTCTAAGACCCTTAAGACACCTAAGACCCTGTAGACTCTATAGACCCTGTTAGAATATTTAGACCCCTAATACCTTATAGGTATTTTTCACCGCTTCTGGCTTAGACTGTTTTGTCGACCTTAGTCGACCCACATGACTATGTCTATTAATTACGTACTGTTTGAACGTGAGTTGGACCTTGAGTAGCCTACATATATTAATTACTTATCAATGGATCTTGACTACGTCGATTAATTACATCTATTAATTATGGAATATTGGAACATACCATTTAGACCACTTAAATACCACTTGGACCTTTTAGTCCCTTTTGACCTTTACACCCTTTGGATCCCTTGACCATTGAGACCCATTGACCCTATTTAGACCCTTTTAGATATTTTAAGACCCGTCAAACCCCCTCGACTCCTGAACACTTTTACACCACTTAGACCCCTTGACCTTTAGACATTTTAGACCTTTAGACCTGTAGACGCGTTAGATCCCTTTTGAGGCACATCATACAAACATCTATAGAGTCTTCTTGCAATACACAGATTATACCTTTTTCAGCAAGTAATATGAAATCTCCACCAACCTGGAGTGTAGGTACTCTGCTGGGTTGAACAGAAATTGCATGTTGTGTTACAGAATGAGTTCACCAATATCAAAACCTAGAAGTTCTTCTCCTCCTCTTCCATTCATAAGGGGTGCCTTTTGTAGAAGTAGAAGCATATTGTTTATTTGGATTTTGTAAGTATCATGCTATGCATAACATCTTTCTTGTTTGTTTCTTTGTTTGTGGGCAGGATTTCTCAAAAAGTTATGGACGGACGAAACTTGGTGTAACTTAAATGAAAATAAAATAAAGAAATTAAAAATATATACTGTACATTAATTTGACATCAACCAGTTTTGCTCGTATTTCAGCAAAATATGTCTGAAATGCTATTTTCTTTAATGAGACTGTACCTCGCATACATACGCTGTTTTGGAAGAGAACAATGTAGTTTAAAATGCAATCTTATTTTAATTCAACTTGATGAAGAGGCAAAACAGTATTAAATAAATGTTGATCTTGAGCATGAATTTTAAAAGTGCAAACAAATGTTCAAAGTGCAAAACAATAATTTTTTAAATATATTTTACTTAAATATTACAAATTATGAAAAAGATTAGCAAATAGGCGGTTCCCGTTATCTATAAAATCCAATTTGTTGAACATTCAATCTTGTATAACATATATTATTTGATACATTTATTTCAATATCAAAACTTTATTTCAATATCAAAACTTTATTTCAATGACAACCTGTCATCCAAAGGGATGACAACCCGTCATCATAACCTGGTTTGTTGTATCATATCCTTGGAGTTTCTCATGTTTGGCATTCCAATCTGACGACTTAGTGATCCCAAGAAGAAAATTGAACTAGGGATTAATTTTTTCATTGTTTCTTCATTTGATTTTTTCAGAGCTGCCATTTCAGAGGACAGCATTGGAACTCCATCTTACTTTAGTAGGAACCAGACTAAGAGAGCTCACTCGTCAAACCTGCATACACAAGTGCGGCCTCAAATGACGTGTTCCAGCCTGAAAAATTATCCTCAATCTCCAGAAGCCCTCAAATTACTGTCCACTAGCAGTCAGGATAAGGAGAGAATGGAGAATGTGGAGAATCTTTGGGTTTGATTAGTCTCCTATTAGACATTGAGCCTATTTACTTGTAACGGATGCAGTCTTTTATCAAAGAACGTCTGACGGCATTGGAAGGAGAACTCTAAAAGATTAATGGAGATGCAATTGAACTTGGTGAAATAAACAAAAGGGGCAAAATTTTATATAATTTCAAAACAGTTGCATACTCTCCAATCAGACTGGTGTTGGCTTAGCGGTTAGGGTGCTGGCTTTGGGTCCTCGGATCCTGCAGTTCGTAATCCCAGTCGATCGTTGAATTTACACCAGGGAGGTTTACTCAGTCTGTTCACCCTCCGAGTTCGGCAAAATGAGTACCAGTTCACTGGTAATTGGGGCACTGCATCAGCGGCACAAATGCGCTTCGAGATAAATGATGCAACCAGCAACCACAGGCTGCATAAGAAACGACAACAACTCTCCAATCTGAACAAGGGGCAAAGAGGAAGAAACACGAGTGGAGTTTGATTCCTGATGAAACCTGAGTTGGCTGGAAATATGTGGTCACAAAGGTATACCTTTTTAAAGGTGTGTCTGATCGAACTGCGAAACTGGTTTTTTAATTGATGAAAAATTGTCCTCTGAAGATCATTGACGCCTGTGCCACAATGACCAGTTATGGTGGATAAGTGGAAGAAATATGCAACCAAGTAGACGGATTTCTAAATCCTAATCCAACAAAATAATCTTTTAATCTTTTATCAACAAAATAGAAAAGAAGAAGATGGAAGCAAGAAATTATATACGGATAAGTCAATATTTTGGAGCAACAAAAAATTATGAGATGGATTTCATCTATCTATAATTCCAGTAATGTGTGTGTGTGTGTGTGTGTGTGTGTGTGTGTGTGTGTGTGTGTGTGTGTGTGTGTGTGTGTGTGTGTGTGTGTGTGTGTGTGTGTGTGTGTGTGTGTGTGTGTGTGTGTGTGTGTGTGTGTATGCGACCGCTGTTTCTCGACAACTACCGGTCCGATATACTTGCAACTTGCCAGGTATATTGCTGGGGACCCGAGGATGTGCCTTTTCAAGGTTTTAAATTAATCGGACAAGTAGTTACCGAGCTATGGCGATTTCTTTACCAAACTCCGCAAGCCGTTCGCTTTGGACCAAACCATTTCATGTAAATAGAGGGGGGGGGGGATTGTCACCGTACTCGCAAGCCGTCCGCTTTGGCTTTGCGAATGGACCAAACCATTTCATGTAAATAGAGGGGGGGGATATAATTTTGTACGGGCATGCCCTAGTATTGATTAACAACAATCGTTTATCTTACTGTAATTCACCAAATGTCTGTCTGTCTGTTCCCAGGTACCGCAAAAACGGCTGAACCGATCGCAACGAAATTTTGGGTGGGTAATCCTGGGACGCCCTGGAGTAAAATAGGCTATATTGTTTTTCCAATTTCCAATTTTCCAGTTTTTCCAAACACGATGGAATAATATTTACCGATATGAACAGTGATGTGGCTTTTATTGAAATTCTACAAATACTGTTTATATTTTGATGATTTGCGTGTGATATGATTCAACTGATGTTTATATGAATCGTTAAAAATATAAAAACCTTCAATTTCTGATATTTTACCTTTTCATTTGGGCCTCCCAATAGAAGCCCCGCCCATAGGACGGGAACCGTTTCTGGTGCAACAAATGTGGCATTGGAGAACCATTTAAGAACCAAGAATGACTATCGACTGAAAATAAGTAAACTGGTTTTATTCAAATTAAAACAAGAACTAGAACGGCATTCGGTGGGGTGCATATAATACCTCCGCCTGGTGAACAGTTTGTGTTTTGTATCCCACTGATAGGCCGGATCTGGATTCGGACCTGAACCAAAATCTAATAATTTCGTCGTTGTCCATCACCAAACCTCTCCACCAAGTTTCGTCCAAATACATCAAGAACCTTTTGAGATACCCTACTCACAGACATATAGGGGTGTACATTTAACGTACGTCCACCTTTGATGGTGCAGGTAATTTTTAAAATATCGAATCCGCATCCGAATTTTCACGAAAATCAAATCAATTCGTCCTTGGCAAATATCCAAACTCTCCACCAAGTTTCGTCCGAATTCATCCAGAACTTTTTTAGATATCCTGCTCACAGTCATAGAGGGGTGAAAACATAACCTCCGTCCACATTGGGTGATGCAGGTAAACCAATACCTTGACCGATTAACATACTGCGTGAAATGTTTGCAACAAGAGAGCAGGATGTATGTATTAAAAGCACCTATGGTGTGATTTACAAAAGCAGGGAATATGGGAGAGTCTATGCAGATACCAGGCTATGCAGGTTGACCTCTAATGATGGCTGCACCTGTGCTCGTTAACCTGCTCTGTCTCCGACACCTGTCAATGGAAGCCTCAAGTTTCAACAGGAGAAACAATTCCTCCTTTACAAATTGGAAGTAAACACTTTAGGCATGGTCTTTTGTGTTCATTTTGAAGTTGAGCAGCAGTTGGTAAAAAAAGGACAATGTAAGCTGATTCGTTTCAGCTTTCAAAATATCAAAGGAGCAAAGGTAACAGGTAGCTCAGTTGGAGGTACACTCACCTTTGAGCTCTCCGATTCTTGGTTGGATTCTCGACATATTTGAACCACACACAAAACTGCCATTCCCATGGGATGCCAGTAGATGGCACTACATCGTTAAACAGGCTTCCTTTGGGAGTGAAAATGGATTTGGTTATCCTGTCTTTAAAAATGAGGATTTGTGAATGAATGAATGACGTTAAATAATGATGATGACGTAAACCATCATATTGTGCTTAGCAAGAATAGACATTCACCCAATGTAATGCCAATGTAATCCCTACCAATATAATTTAATGATGGGATCTGTAAGTAAACTAAATGTTGTTGTTTCGTATGCTTCCGGTGGCTGCTGGTTGCATCATTTTTCTGTAAGTGCAGCTGTGTTGCTGATGCAGTGCCCCCTGTTCCCATTAATCTGGTCTTCATTTTGCAGACCTCGGAAGGATGACAGGTTGAGTCAACAACACACCTGGCGTTGGTTCAATGGCACGACAGGGGCTCAAACTCAGGACCCTGAGATTTTAAGCCGGCCATCTTAACCGTTACGCCACCACCAAGCTTTGTAAACTAAATAAAACAGGTTGTATTTCAATTGAAATATGATATAGATGGGAATACATTAACTAAATTAGATGTGACTACATTACAGACATGATGGACAAACTAGGCTCTCTCTCTCTCAATGCAAATCTCAATCTCAATGTAAATCTCTCTCTCTCTCTCTCTCTCAATGCAATACATCGTTTTTTTAATTGTCTTTGTAAAATGGATAAAGAGAGATATTGATCATTGTTTCTGCCTGACATGACATGCTACTGTTGTCAACCATACAAAGTATAGTTTTTTTTCAACATTAAAAATAAAAATATCAACTCGTGTGTGTGTGTGTGTGTGTGTGTGTGTGTGTGTGTGTGTGTGTGTGTGTGTGTGTGTGTGTGTGTGTGTGTGTGTGTGTCTATAATAAATAAATTAAAAGGCAGCGTCCGTCCGTCTGTCTCCTCCATAACTCCAAAATCATGAAACCTAGCGGCCCCAAACTTTGCATGCATACACCTGGACCTCCAACAGATTGCAAGGATGAAAACTGGGTGTTTGGGTATGTTTTACACCCTTTTTAAAGATGATTAACGAGGTGCTCATAAGAAAAAAAACCCGATGTGGTGGCTTACCAATCTGGCGGCCCACCATCTTGGTCAGCCCACTGCACCTCGCTGGGTTCTTAAGCCACCATTTTGTTTCGGCCTACTCAAACGTGTCTTGCCTTGGAAACACGATCATCATTACATAATTGAAGCATATCATCAAAATCTGGATTTGGATATGAGGATTCGATGCTGTAAACTAAATAATGTCCAAATTTCGAGTGAAATCTGACAAAATTTACCATATCTAATGATTGGTGAACGCTATTCAGGCTGCTTTTGCAAGCCATGGCGTTAGAGTAGACAGAGCTCCCTTTTTGTTTTTTTACTCACAAGGCCGGGGAAGTTTGGGTGTGTTATAACACCCTTTTTGAATATGATTAAAGAGGTGAACCACCACGTGGTGAACACCATTCAGGCTGCTTTTGCTAGCCATGGCGTTACAGTAGATTGAGCTGCCTTTTTGTTTTCACACACCCATTTTTTCATTGACGAACATTTTTGTGCGATATAGTCACTACCCCTCCCCGCCTCCCACCCCCCGCTTCTTCGCTCCCTCGCTTCATCCTCCTTCCCTTCTCTCTCTGCTCCTCCTTCTTCTCCTCGCTCCCCCACCCCTCCATCCTGTCTCCCCCTTTCCTCCTCCACCCTCCTTTCTTCTCTACTCCATCATTTATCTCTCTCCCACTCCCCTCCCTTCCCTTCCCCCTCCCTTCCCTTCTCCTCACCGTTTCTTTCCCTCCCTCCCTTCTCTTCCCCCTCCTCTCTCCCTTTTCCTTTTCTTATATATATGTATAGCTCTTTCTAACCACGGACTCACTGACTGACTGACTGATATTAAGATTATTGGAATATCCCACTCTGAAGCTGATTCTATGGGCCTATCACTTTTCCATTGCAGACAGATCAGTGGTCTCTCTGTCTTCTGCTTCCTTTCTGATCTTGCACCCTCTGCTTTTTCCGGGATTTGTTCCCCCCAGGTTTCTGCAGGGCTCACATGGACCATCAACCCCCTTTTGGTGAACCTCCCTAAATCCAGGATCACTGCTCATCTCCACTCATTCTTTTTGTTTTTTCCTTTTTTTTTCCTTTTCCCTGCCTGTGGAACCAACTTCCACATTATTTTCAATCTCATTATACCCTCCTTGTCTTCCTCCAGGTCTTGACCACCATCTTAGATTATCCCCCATCCAAAACCAAAATATTTTCTACCCCCATTAAATTCCACCCTAAAGCCCGCCTATTTCCAACCAACTAGGTTTGCTTCTGTTTCCATCTTGTCTACCCTGTGCTTCCTCCGCTACCCCTCATTCTTTCCCCACATCCCTTTATCTGGGCATTGTCCCTCTATTTTGTCCTTCAAACCTGTTGGTGTTTCTCTCTCTCTTTCTATTGTTCCTTTATTCTTTCGTGTCCTGTGTTGTGTATTTCTGTGAGTTTGTCTATCTCACGTTTACGGTGGCCGTGTGTCGCGCTGCGTTTTAAAAGCCCAACATTCACTTTTGAATTGACAGGAGAACAGACGTGAATAATGCTGATGCCAAATTTTATTTTGCAAGCAGGATATTTGGCCCTCTTTTGAAACAAATTGAACCACCACCACCAGATATTGCACCACCATTTCGTGATGGTTGGGATAAGTAAATCAGGGCTCTGGCTCTGAGTGAAACCAAGAATGTAACACAATTAACTGTTTTAAGGTCCATTAAATATTTTTTTTACAAATTGGTGGATTAACTTGAACTTTTTTCGTCAATGGGGTTGGGTACTTTTGTTTGTGTGAGATAAGAGAAAGGATGGGAGTGTGAAAGATTTGGAGAGAAAAGTGGACAGGAACTGGATACAAAATTAACGTCACGTAAGGGGCTTGTTCTTTTGTTGTTGTTTTTTTTAAAACAGAAAACCATACAGTGAAACAGACAGGTCAAAATTCCATCATTTTGTGGAAATAACGAAAACATGACTGACTATTAGGGAAATCTAGAAACAGATAATATTAAAGAGACTGGGACTTCCTCTGTATACATTACATGTCATATCAATTTTTAACCAATGGGTGATTGGTATCAGGATATCCAAGTTTAGCGGTTGCCAAAGACGATAAGAAGAGGCCATTTCGTTGGGTACAAAAGGTTGTTTATTGTACAGAAATCTCCAGCAACTGCTCACGAACGGAAGTCGTAACGGCTTATATAAAACCAAGAACCCTCTTCGGAGGGCGTGGCTCCAACAGCCGCGCGTGCGTCACGACGACACAACCAAAAGCCCGTGTGCGTGGGTTAAACCAAACCCATCGTATTGGTAACCGTCACATGCGGATAAGTTAACCGCGACAAGTGAATAAGGTAACCGCGACATGTGAGTAAGGTAACCACTACATGCGCCCCCCCAGAAGGCACGCCATGGGCGTGTACATAGTTCGCGGGTGGAACAGAGCCGGGCCGCGGGTGGAACAGAGCCGGGCCGCGGGTGGAACAGAGCCGGGCCGTGGGTGGAACAGAGCCGGGCCGTGGGTGGAACAGAGCCGGGCCGTGGGTGGAACAGAGCCGGGCCGCGGGTGGAACAGAGCCGGGCCGCGGGTGGAACAGAGCCGGGCCGCGGGTGGAACAGAGCCGGGCCGCGGGTGCTGAGCAGCGGTAGCCGTTGTAGTTGCAGCAGTAGGAATTGCGGGAGTGGCGAGCAGCGGTGCGCGCGAAGGTAACGAAGCAGCCGTGCGTGCGCAAGAGATGAGCAGCGGTAGTAGCTGTAGTTGCAGGAGCATCAGCCTCGGGATCCGCCGTAGGAGCAGTAGTAGGAGTGGCGAGCAGCAGTACTCGGCCTGTGTGCGCGGAACCGACGAGCAGCGGTGCTTGGCCTGTGTGCGCGAAGGCGACGAAGTAGCCGTGCCCGGCCTGTGTGCGCAGAGGCGACGAGCAGCAGTACTTGGCCTGTGTGCGCGAAGGCGACGAAGTAGCCGTGCCGCCAACGCCCCGTAACGGCGTTCCTTCGGAGGGTCCCGGAGCTGGTTCGCCCCCCTAGTCGTAGAGGAGGACCCTCTTCGTAGAGGAGTCGTAGAGGAGTCGTTCTAAAATCACCAACGCCACGTAACGGCGTTCCTTCGAACCACATGGCCGCTCGTCGTTGCTAAAACTCCGGCAGTTCGAATTTAGGTCTTGTGGAAGAAAATGCGGTCGCAATCCTGCCGTGTTCATGTGGCTCCCGAATACGTTCGGGGGCAACGGGGTCACCAGTTTAGCGGTTGCCGAAGACGATAAGAAGAGGCCATTTCGTTGGGTACAAAAGGTTGTTTATTGTACAGAAATCTCCAGCAACTGCTCGCGAACGGAAGTCGTAACGGCTTATATAAAACCAAGAACCCTCTTCGGAGGGCGTGGCTCCAACAGCCGCGCGTGCGTCACGACGACACAACCAAAAGCCCGTGTGCGTGGGTTAGACCAAACCCATCGTAATGGTAACCGTCACATGCGGATAAGTTAACCGCGACAAGTGAATAAGTTAACTGCGACATGTGAGTAAGGTAACCACTGCAACACGTCATATCAATTTTTAACCAATGGGTGATTGGTATCAGGATATCCAATTGAACAAGTTCACCACCTTGAATGATGCAACAAAATAAAACTGTCTTACATTAATACATTCCTGATAATTAAATAATATGCACTTAGATGTATGTTGAGGTTGCATCTGGTCCTTTGGTATTTGATTAGTCATTTGTTGATGCAAATAAGCAACACACATGAATCGTCACAGGAATGTTTTTCTAAGGTGAAACTGTCATGTCTGCTGCATAGGGAGGGATGCATGCCATCTCACCGGAGGAAGCATGGCATTCTGGGGATGCCCGGGCCATTGGGGCAGCGGACAGCGAGATGCAGCGGGCTGTCAACAGGGCCAACCGGCAGCGCCCCTCACTGCCCATTGTGCGCTCACCGAATAAGAGCAGAGAGAGGCCCCTCGGTGAGTTTGGAAAATGTCGCACCCCTCGTCGTGGCATTCATGACCTCTTCCTCGTTTCTGTCTGCTTGTTTTTTAGATATTTATCTCACTTTTTATCTGCATTTTGAAAGGATGCTTATCATTATGTGACGATATAATCAATGGTAACTTATTTTATTATTTTTTTTTTTGCGGTGGGGGGGTTTCATTCCTTTTTCAAAAATATTCATTCCTCTTTTCATTCCTTTTTAAAAAATATTCAATGTGAACTTCAATTCTTGTTTTTCAAAATTTTCTTTTGCAAGAATCTTTTTTTAATCAGTAAATTACAAAAAGATATTTTTCTAATTTTTTACTTGCAAAATCGAAGATTTTTCAAGTATATTGGTCGGTTGCGTTTGTGGTTCTGTCTCTCTGTCTGTTTGTTTGTCACCGGCCTACAGGTCACAATTCTAAACCGATCGTCACGAAACTTCACCAAGTTGTATAGGTCGTCCCAATTGAGAAGCCTATTGTTTTTGGGGTCAAAAGGTCAACATAGGCCAATTGTCACCAACTTTGCCAAATTTCTAAAATCCTCAATTTTCATCCGATTGACTTGAAATTTGAAGAGGACTTGCATATATGGTCACTGAAGTCAACCACCATGTATATTTGAGGTCAACATAGGCCAAAAGGTCAACATAGGCCAAATTTCTAAAATCCTCAATTTTCATTTGATTGACTTCAAATTCTAAGAGGATTTACATATATGGTCACTGAATTCAACCACCAACTATTTTTGAGGTCAACAAGGGCCAAGTTTTTAAAATCCTCAATTTTCATCCCATTGACTTGAAAATTGAACAGCATTTGCACATTGAGTCACTAAATAGGAAAAGTAACTCTTTTTTTTAGGTCAAAAGGTCAAAGGTCAACTCAAGGTCAACCTTCCCAAATCATCATTTTTCATCTGAAAAATCGTCACTTTTCTTCCTTTTGACCCGAGCTTTGATCAAGATTGTCAATTTTAATCTTGATGAAATGGACAATTTGCTGTATCAATGGAATTTTTTTTCTTGGGGGTGGGGGCGGATTTTGCAGGTGTCGTGCGCCGCATGACGTCTTCTTGTTTATTCTTCTGTCTTTCTATTTCAATCTGTCTTTTTGCAAATGCATCAATTTTTTAATCGCATCAACCTGCAAACACCAACATGTAGAATCAAAAAAGAGAGAATTTCACACAAAGAAAGGAATTCATTTTGTGCGTTCAGAAGCACAAATGCCTCATTGCTGATGAAACTACAGTTTGTATTGTTATTCAACACTACAGAATGCCAGTATGAGGCTGGTGCGGAGCGGAAAATCAGGTTTTCGGCGATGAGGTGGCTCAAGCAATGTGGGCGGTTGTCATGTCATCTTGCCTTTTCATTTTGGTCTGTTTGCCAACCAAAGGCTGGGAATAACCTTGGGCGACCAGTCGCACTCACACCTACCTCTCCTCTTGAATTAGATTCCGCATGATTGTCTCTCACCTATGGTGGCAGGTGCATCAAATAACCCTCATTGTGGCTGATTTTCAACTGCGATTGTATGCAAAAGAGGTTTGCCTTGTCAGTTTTATCGCAAAGCTGAAGTACCAACATCGGGGTTGAATGAGCAACTACAAAGCTGCACTACCTACTATCAACTAAGAAGATTGCACAGTTACTAACTTCATAAACATCGTGAACAGGTAATGATTCCAGAAAGGTCACAGGTCATTTAGCGTAGAATCCTCGCTGCTGCTCCTTTGATCCCTATGGATTTTTGGCCGAGCTACATAATTAGTTCCCGGTGTGTACCCCGGGTTAGAATAGGTACACCGTATCCCTGCGCATCGTAAGAGGTGACTAAGGGTTGGCGTCAGGAAGGGCATCCGGCCATAAAAACATTGCCTCAAACAGGGAACCATGATTGTCATGGGGCCCGCAAGGTTAACCCTTGCTCTAGCGAGGAAAAATGGCCTTAAAACGATCATTCATTCATTCATTCATTCATTCTACATAACTAGTAAGACGATTGCTCTCTTGCCATTTATTATCTTTCAAATAAACTGTGGTTAACATCAGAACCATTTCCCATATATGTTGTTCTATTTTTTATTATATTTTTGTAAATGGGGGTAGAGGCACTGTTGTCTCGAAGTAGTCGAGGTAACCCCTCCCAGCCCTTTTTGTTCTGTGAAGAGACAACTTTTTACATTTGTCTTGTTTCAATCCAAGGAGTGGTTGTTCTGCATTTTCTTTTCTTTGTGTAGCCCCCACCTTCTGGCTTTGTGACGGGCAATATCCCATAAAAAACCATTTATGAACCACCTTTAGAGGCCATTTTTCCCCGCAGAGCGGGGGTTGGCCTTTTTTTGGGCACCGTTGTCCCCTTTTTGAAGCGATGTGTTATGGCCGGATGCCCTTTCTGCCGCCAACGCTGTTAGTCGCCTCTTGCGACACACAGGGAATTACCAGTGAACTGGTACTCAATTTGCCGACCTCAGAAGGATGACAGGCCGAGTCAACCCCCCTGGTGTTAATTCAGCGATCGACCGGGATTCAAACCCAGGATCCTAGGATCCCAAGCCGGCACCCTAACCGCTAAGCCAACACCAGGCAACACTGCTAAGCCAATAAAAAAACCATTTATGACAACATGAAATTTGAACACCAATCTCTCTTACGCACTTTCCCTCATTGTTTTGTTTCTTTTATTACAAAATCTAGACTCATGGAAGAGTGAAGTGAAAGAGGGTAGAAAGGTAAACCAGACAGATAGTCTAACAACGGTGTAGCCGTGCTTGGATCTGCTGAGTGGAGGATCTGCTGTCCTCCTGTCATGTGAGCAGATCTTCAGCTCTGATTGGTGGACGTTTGTGAGGGACATATATACATACATACACCGGACGGACAGACATACACTGTTCCAGACTGCATTTCCCTACAGCTAGGCCATAAAAATTGGCAGTGGGACCATAGTTGGAGAAAATCAAGGAATAGAGCAGAGAGAAGAATGAATGAAACAAGGCAACATGTAAATAAGAGGTTTGGGTTAGACAGAGTTTATGAAGGTAGATAATAGGTGGCAACTTGAGATGTTAATGTACGGCTTGCTGGAAACCTTGGAGAGAATATTGTGTCGAGCATCTTCCGGACGGCAGTTTCACAAAGGGGAGCAGAGGTGGGCACAAAGTATAGATGTTTGGAGTTTATCAAGAAGTAGGTTAATGGAAGAACACATGCATCCTGGAGCTGGGAGGAGTTGGACCCCCGAGAGAGCAGAGGGAGCTCAACCAAAGGAGAGGCAGTTAAAAACAGCGAGGCCATTGACATTCCTGTGATGTGAGAGCAATAGACCCTGGTCTTTGGCTTGATAATGGAAGGTACCAATAACAGTGAGAACCTGAGATTCTGCAGATTACAGGAGAGACATGTGTGATGCTGTTGTTCCAAACCATAGTTGTTGTTTCGTATGCAGCCTGTTTCTGCTGGTTGCATCATTTCTCTGGAAGCAGGGTTGTGCTGCTGATGCAGTGCTCATTACCAGTGAGCTGGTACTCAATTTGCCAACCTCAGAAGGATGACAGGCTGAGTCAGCCACGCTGGTGTTAATTCAACAACCAACCAGGATTTAGAACTCAGGATCCTAGGATCCCAAGCCAGCACCCTAACCATTAAGCCAACACCAGGCTACAAACCATAGTGGAAAACAGTAATCCATTAAGCTATGGACAACAGCCATTGTAGGCAGTAGCTTGTTCAGATTTTCCATGGAACGACTTGAAAGGATGGAGGACCGATGCCCACCCTGAGGCTGGATTTCAAAATCATCTTGAGTATATGGTTGACCCAGCATTGCTCATGGCTGAGGATGATGCTTAGAAGTTCAAGATGCTGAACATTTTCCAGTGACTGCCAATGGAAAAAGGTGGGTTGGTTTGACAATCCTTCCGGAGCGACAGGGTGAGATTGTGAGATTTCCAGGACAGAAAGACATGTTCCATTTATCAGACCAGCATCTACTCGATTCCAGATCAGCAGAGAGTGATACAGCTGCATCTGCCTGTGAGTGGGATGGGGCAACAGGTTGATACAATATAGAGTAATCTGTACAAAGGAAGATCGAGGAGTTTTCCAGAGAATCGGAGAGGTCGTTTATATATACGAGGAACAAAACTGGACCCAAGACACTGCCTTGAGGCACTCCAGCCTACACTGGGAGAGGAGAGGAGAAGGTTTCATTGATAGCGATGTGTTGACTCCATAAATGGAGCAATTCAGAAAGCCAAGAATAATGGCGGCCTTTTATGCCATAGGCAGCGATCATGCCAAGCAGAGCAGGATGCCAGATTGTCGAATGCCTGAGATATGTCCAAGGGAGACAGTACTGACTTCTTATTTGAGATTTAGGGCTTCGATCCATTGCTGAGAGAGAGGCAACGATAGATGTTAGTACAGTGGAGTGATTGGGAGGTAACCGCAACTGATGGGCGGAGATTACGTTGTTTCCAAATCAGAAAGACGACATCGGCAACAATTATTAACTTCATAACTTGGTTTGTAATTGGAAATAAGCTTACTGAATTAATTAATTAATTAATTATTTTGTATTCTATTAACTCTTTGACCAATTTCAGGGCATTTCTATTTCTCGTTTCATAAACTTCTTAAGAGTTTCATTGAATGCTGGACAGACAGGAATAAAGTGAAATTCGTCACTAGTAACATTAGTCTCACATAATGGGCATAACTGTTCAAAAGTATCTTTCAAATAGAGACCATGGGAAACAGGAAGATTATCGTTCCCACTGTGAGATTTATACATATTAACTCTGAGGACTGGAGAAAGTTGCAGTAAATAAGATTCCAAGTAAAAGTTGTTCTTACGTAAACTGTAATTTGAGCACAGGGGTTTACTGTTGGCTTTATCAGGCCAAATCTGCACACTCAAGTCAAGAATTTTGCGTTTCATGCTAGAACGAGAACGCCACCCAGTAGAGCGCATACTCCCGCCGTGGGTCAAGTTGGAATAGTACGATTTCACAAAAGTTTGAGGGAGTAGTTCAGTGACAACACAAGACAAGACAACACAAGACAGACACTGCACAGATATATACAACAACAACATGCATTTTAAGGCCATTTTCCCTGCAAGAGCGGGGGTTAGCCTTGCGGTCCCCATGACAATCTTCTCCATTTTGCCCTATTTTCTGCATCTCCCCTTGTTAACCCCCTTGCCCGCATGTCTTCTTCCACCGTCTTTAGCCAAGTCTTTCTCGGTCTTCCCCGTCCTCTACTTCCTTCTACATTTATTTCCATCACTCTTCTCAACCAGTCACTTTCATCCTTCCTCAACACATGACCAAACCATCTCAACCTGTTCCTCTTCACAGCATCCATCACAGGCTCTATTCCATCATCCTTCGCAATTCATCATTTGTCTTCCTCTCTCTCAACGACACTCCGCACATCCACCGAACCATTCGCATTTCCACCCTTTCCAGCCTTCGTTGCTGCTCTACATTCATGACCCATGTCTCGCTCCCATAAATCATAACACTTCTCACACATGCAGCATACACCTTCCCCTTCAGCTTCAACGACACTCCCCTCCTCATCAGTACGCCATTCAGTTCCCGAAACTTCTTCCATGCACATCTCACTCTAGCAACCGTTGCCGAGTCTGATCCACCTTCTCCATTCAGCAGGTCTCCGAGATAGCAAAACGTTTTCACACCTTCCAGCTTCATGCCGTCTCCAAGATCCAACTCAACATTTCCTCCATCTGCAGCTCCCTCTGTGCACACCTTACATTTGAATGTAGCTGCCACACTGGTTAATGACCCTCTCAGACCACTACATTTTTGATGAACCCACTCAGCGCACATTGTACATTGAATGGAGTTCACTCCGACACCCTTCCTGCACACAGCACATGGCCACTACCCAGTTCTTTCCACCTCACCACATGCTTTAACACTTGCCATCACCTTTGTCTTTCCTATATTCACCTTCAGACCTTTTGTCTCCATACTTTCCTTCCACTTGTTCATCTTTTCCTTCAGTCCATCCATACTTTCCGCAATCAACACCAGATCATCTGCACACAACAACTTCCACAGTAAACCCTCCTTTACGTTCTGAGCCAGCACCTCCATCACAGCTACAAATAGTAGTGGACTTAGTACCGACCCCTGATGCACTCCCACCTTCACCTCAAACTCACCACTGTTCCCGTCCTTCGTCCTTACAGCTGTGCACGCTCTTTTGTACATTGCCATCACAACTCTGATCAACCATTCCTCCACTTCTAATTTCCTCAATGCCCATGTCAATACTTCGCGTGGAACTCTATCGAATGCTTTCTCCAGATCAACAAACCCAAGAAACAACTTCTTCCTCTTCTCCCTGTACTTCTCCTGCAACTGCCTCACAATAAAGAGCACGTCTGTCGTTCCTCTTCCTGGCATAAATCCAAACTGCATTTCATCGATCTTCACCTTCTTCCTTATCCTCCTCTCCAACACCCTTTCCAATACCTTCATTCCATGCTCCAATAACTTTATCGCTCGGCACGAGCCACACTCCAGAGGGTCACCTTTCCCCTTGTATAGAGGGACAAGGGTACTCAGTTCCCAATCCACTGGAATGCGGCCTTCTTTCACCACCAGATTACAGATCTCTGTCATTCTCTTCACACCCCAACTTCCTGCTGCCTTAAACATATCTCCCACAACTCCCGTCGGCCCTCCCGCTTTTCTACTCTTCATTGCTTTTATCGCTTCCTCAACTTCCTTCTCAGTTATCTTCTCTGCCGGTCCTAAAACTGGGTTACTCTCTATGTTGCCATCCCATTCATTCTCTGTATTCAACAGCATTTCCATATATCTTTTCCATCTTCCTTTAATTCCATCTGGGTCGACAACGATTTGTCCCACTTCATCCTTCAAGCAACTCACCCCCATCACATCACACCTCTCTTTCGCTATCTGCTTTGCAATCCTGAATACCGCTCTCTGACCCTCTTCCGAATCCAAGCGTTCTCCGAACATTTACCTATATGTCTCCTGCGCCTTTGCTACCTCTTTCTTTGTTTGTTTACCTCCTAACATTTACCTCCTGCGCCTTTCTTTGCTACCTCTTCTGCACAGATATATATATATTTAGAATATATAGAAGATAATGTTTAAAAAAAACAAGGCAATTTTACTTACATTTTCGGATTCAGCGTTCAATTCCATATAGGTGAGTGTATTTTGAGGCATGTGTGACTTCAAATAAAATTGTAAGCCAGGAAAACGTTCGTTTCATTCCTTAGGGATACAACATGTAAAACTGGCCCAAACGTCAAAACAAAACTCGCTCATTTTAAGTCGTTCAAGCTAATGCCGCCACTCATTATTCTGGGAAGAATCCCGTGCACATGCTGGTCACACTTATAACTCACCTAAGTCTTTATAAGTTCATCAAATAATGACACCGCGATTGACATTCGCTGAGGTAAATGTTGATATCTCTTCTGAGGTTAAAAAAACAAACAAATAAAAAAACAGTTTTAAAACATTATACGTATCAAACGATACATTTTATGAAACGAGGAAACCGAATACACACTTTGGTGGTTTTAAAATGACAGAATATGTCTTTATTAGAAAGAAAAAAAAAGAACCTTGATGACGACGCTGCTAAAAAAATACACCGCTCCAACGCATAACCACGAGTTTAAACTACATTTACAACAAATATGAAAACTATTTTCATATCTCAATGTTAAATATAGAATATATATAGAAGATAATGTTTAAAAAAAAGAGCCCTATCTTCCAATGGTAAAAAATCTTTCAAAAAATTCGTGGATCCGGAATAATATCCTGAGCTTCACCAAAAACTAACCAATTCTTCCTCATCCCAAGGGCAATCATCCCACCAACTTTCATCCAAATCCGTTCAGAACTTTTCCAGATATCTTGTTCACAAACACACACACACACACACACACACGGACACGATCGAATGCATTACTCCCTGGCGAGAGTAATTAAACTATGATTTATCAAAGTTAGAGAAATCATACCATATATTGGAATAGCCACAGTGATCAACAATACTTTTCACAGATGATATCCATTTAGACTCAAATATTTTACTTTTATGAAGACACTTTAGGAGTCGTGGACGGCGAGAGAACGAGGCCATTTGGTTGAGTTCAAAGCATGTTTATTCGTACAGAACCCAGCACACTCTGTCTAACCCGTTTATCGGGCAGCGATATATATACACACAAACACGTCATGCCGGAGCGTTTGTCCGGGAAAGGCGAGACCGGGCGTGCCCGGGCGTCCTGGGCGAGCCCTGGAAAGGCGAGTCTGGACGTGCCCGGGCGTCCTGGGTGAGCCCTGGAAAGGCGAGGCTGGGCATGCCCGGGCGTCCTGGGCGAGCCCTGGAAAGGCGAGGCTGGGCATGCCCGGGCGTCCTGGGCGAGCCCATGAAATGCGAGACTGGGCGTGCCAGGGCGTCCTGGGCGAGCCCTGGAAAGGCGAGTCTGGGCATGCCCGGGGAGAGTTTAGGAGTCGTGGACGGCGAGAGAACGAGGCCATTTGGTTGAGTTCAAAGCATGTTTATTCGTACAGAACCCAGCACACTCTATCTAGCCCGTTTATCGGGTAGCGATATATATACACACTCAAACACGTCATGCCGGAGCGTTTGCCCGGGAAAGGCGAGACCGGGCATCCTGGGCGAGCCCTGGAAAGGCGAGTCTGGGCATGCCTGGGCGTCCTGGGCGAGCCCTGGAAAGGCGAGTCTGGACATGCCCGGGAAAGACGAGACCAGGCGTGCCCGGGCGGCTCGGGCGAGCCCGGGAAAGGCGAGTCCGGACATGCCCGGGAAAGACGAGACTGAGCGTCTCCGGGCGGTCTGGGCAAGCCCGGGAAAGGCGAGTCCGGACATGCCCAGGAAAGGCGAGACTGAGCGTCTCCGGGCGGTCTGGGCGAGCCCGGCACAGCGATCGCTCCGTGGTTGCGTCCCCGGCAGGTGCAAGGCGATTGTGTATACCCAGCGGTAACCGCTACACGCGTGCCTCAAGAATCGACTTGCACCGGCAGGGTCAATTTAAGGGGGGTCCTGATGACCCAGCCGAAGCGACCCCTGGAGGGTCGTGGGGGGGGGGGGGTCCGGTGTGGTGGTGGGTGGTCGAGCAGGGGGAACCGTGGACAGGGGGCGGCCTCGCCGCGACGTACTCCGCTGTGCGAAGCGCTGGGGGGACGTAGGACCGGGGTGAGCCGACCGAGGGGCTGGTCAAGTCCTCGGGGGAGGCTGCCGAGGTTCCTCGCGGGCCTCCCGAGGTTGCAGTTCACGGGTGCAGTGCCGAGAAGGGCCGAGCAGCGCTCGGCGTCGGTGCACGCGAAAAGCGGTTGAGCCAACCGAGGGGCTGGTCAAGGCCTCGGGGGAGGCTGCCGAGGTTCCTCGCGTGCCTCCCGAGGATGCAGGGTCGGAGAAGTAGTTGCGGCTGTAGTTGTAGAGTGAAGTTGTGCGAAGGTGACGAACAGCAGTGCGCGCGAAGATAACGAAGCAGCCGTGCCGCGAACGTCAGAGCGCGCAAGAGATGAGCAGCAGTGCCACCCACATCGCGTAAGTGCGTTCCTCCGGAGGGTCCTGGAGCGGGCTCGTCCCTCCGGTCGTAGAGGAGGAGCCGAGCGCGGTGCGCGAACCACATGGCCGCTCGTCGGTGCCAAAACTCCGGCAGCGCGATCGAAACCGCCGTGTTCGTTTGTAGCGCCCGAATCCGTTCGGGGGTAGACGAGGTCACCAGTTTAGGAGTCGTGGACGGCGAGAGAACGAGGCCATTTGGTTGAGTTCAAAGCATGTTTATTCGTACAGAACCCAGCACACTCTATCTAGCCCGTTTATCGGGTAGCGATATATATACACACTCAAACACGTCATGCCGGAGCGTTTGCCCGGGAAAGGCGAGACCGGGCGTCCTGGGCGAGCCCTGGAAAGGCGAGTCTGGACGTGCCCGGGCGTCCTGGGCGAGCCCTGGAAAGGCGAGGCTGGGCATGCCCGGGCGTCCTGGGCGAGCCCTGGAAAGGCGAGTCTGGACATGCCCGGGAAAGACGAGACCGGGCGTGCCCGGGCGGCTCGGGCGAGCCCCGGGAAAGGCGAGTCCGGACATGCCCGGGAAAGGCGAGACTGAGCGTCTCCGGGCGGTCTGGGCGAGTCCGGGAAAGGCGAGTCCGGACATGCCCGGGAAAGGCGAGACTGAGCGTCTCCGGGCGGTCTGGGCGAGCCCGGCACAGCGATCGCTCCGTGGTTGCGTCCCCGGCAGGTGCAAGGCGATTGTGTATACCCAGCGGTAACCGCTACAACACTTTGCTAATTTAAACATAACGGCAGAAAACTTGTGCTGCGGGCCACTCACAATTCACAACCAACAATTTACCATTGTCTCGTCAATAAAGTCTCATATCGGGTAACTTCCTGTTTCCCCAAGTGCGATTCAGTTAGCAGTGGTTTTAATGAGGTGTAATATTTTTTTAACAAACTTGTGATGAAATTTTAATATGGGTGGTATTGTCGAACTACAACTCCAAAACTTGTCGAACTACAACCCCAAAACCTCACAACCATATTATAAAATGGTACCTAACACCTCAATCCTAGACCATTGGCGTATCCAAGAAATTGAGTATTTCCTGATGGAAGCCCAGCTTCGGTGGTCAGGACACCTCACACGCTTTTGGAAGACCATAGAATCCCAAGAGCGCTTTTATATGGACAATTTAAATTTGGTAAACGGTCACGTGGTGGACAAAGAAAACGCTATATGGACGTGCTTATGTCTACACTCAAGTCTTGTACCATTCCAGTTGTCACCTGGGAACACCAGGCCACAAACAGGTCAGCTTGGCATAACATTTTCCGCAAAGGCCTGGACCACCTTGAATGTGGGAGACTTGCTATCAAGAGACAGTGGAGGCAAGAAAGGAAAACCTGCCAACGTCCATCTCCGCAAGGACCAGTCTACACCTGTGATGTTTGAGGTAGATGCTGTGGGTCCCGCATTGGACTATACAGCCATCGTACAATGCACAATGCTTAGTGAGCAACACACAATGCCAAGGGAAGAGATACGTCGAAAAAGACAACTCACACCATCATAATAAAATGGGCATCACCATTCGTTCGAAAAGATCACACTGGACATCAACAGGAAGATTCAATCTGCACGCTTTCTGTAACAAGGAAAAGTTTGCTCTTTTTGCTTGAGATATTTGTTTTGAAATGGCCTTGTTAAAAGAATCATTGTAGCTAAAAGTACAGTCTAGGTATACATAATCACTCACAACTTCAATTTTGTCATTTCCAAAAATGAAATTTGGAAAATTTCAGACTTTCTTGAAAAAATGACAGCTTTTGTTTTGGATATATTAACAGTCAAATGCCAAAGGTCACAATAATCCTTTACTGCATTTAGCGCATGCTGGAGTTCCTCTGGAGATTCCGCCATCACATTTTGTCATCAGTATAAAGTAATACACACAGCCTGAGAAAAACTTCTCAATCGCTATCGCTCAGGGAATTATTGATATTATACACAAGAAAAAGTTTTTTTTCCCCAAAGTTTAAATAAATTAATAAAGAAAACAATTCAAAGTCGTTTTAATAAATGGCAAAGAGAAGAGGGGATAGGTTTTCACCCTGGCATACACCAACATTACACGAAAAGAAGTTGGATAGAGAATTACCTTTTTAACACATGACTTTGCAATCAAGTATAAGTTATAGACAACATTGATAACCTTTCCATTCAGCCCTGATGAAATATGTTTCTGCCATAGAGAAGATCTATTGACCAAGTCAAATGCTTTTTGTAGCAACAAAGGCACAGTACAACCTTTTTCTGTGAGATATAATATACAAATCAACTATGGAGCAGAGAACAAATATATGGTTTGGGGTAGTAAATGCTTCTCTAAACCCAACCTGCTCATCGCCCAAGATACCACATCCCTCTACGTCAGTTGATAGCATTTGTTGCTGCAGTAAACAGATTGCTTAAAAAACTCAAAAGAGTGAGTTATGTCACGGTTATTTTCTGGATCATCAATATATCCTTTATTTTTATACAACGATATTGTTATACTAATGGAACAGTCATTATGAACGAACTATTCCTGAGTTCAATACCAAATTAATTAAATAACCGAACTGTGAGTTGAATTACAGCAAATGGGCAATTTTTGAAAAATTCGTTAATTTTTGACTTGTTATTTTTGAGTTTTGGTATCAAAGACAAAAACTCTTCAGCGGAGAAGTCACCAATAATCCATTCAATAACAGAATGATCAATGTTCCTTAGATCAGGATTTTCATCATTATCATATTCCACTGTCATTCGACTTCTGAAGGAGTTTCTTAAATGTTCAACGAAATTATCCAAATAAATCTTGCCAATATTCACTTTGTGCAAGTATGCTCTGAAGTCTATCCAGTACTTCCCATTAAGATTTCGGATTATTTTGCTTCATTTCTCTCAAATTTTTATTTAGGTCTTTGAAAAACGTCTTAGATTTAGCAGAGATACATTTTTGTAGTGTCTCGCATAGTTTGTTTTTCAGATCTAGCTATGAAAGTTTTTTTCTTTTTTGAGTTTATTTTTTATTTTGAGATATTGAGATCTTTTTTGCATGACAATCTTGGTCAAACAATGGCTTGTTACCACCAATATTCAGTCCCGCGGGGCTTCTTCGGCCTACTAGTTCGTATATTTGTTGTCGGTTTATCCTTAATCAAACCAAGCAGCTTTGCAGGATACAGATAAGTATCAATCAAGTGATTTGTGAGTTCATCAAGCTGACCATGATCTAGTGAATCATACTGTATATTATCAAACTTCTCTGATGAATATGCAATATTTTTGCCATTAAAAGGATGATGGAGATATACTCCTCAGCATGTTCAGGCACCATTTAACACGATCCATAAAATAATTAACATTGAACAAATTATCATTCAGATCGACAGCAGTAGCCTGATGAGACGGATGACAAATAGAGCTACCAGTACAGATTTTGATGGTTACTTCCTACAGGACTATGAACATCAGACGAACATGGGTTATGACAACCAACTTGAAAATCTACAACTCTGGGCATAATAAAAGAAACAAGATGTAATCAACTGTACTTTCACAATTAGATTTATGGCCGAAGTAATTTCCTTTACCAAAGTTGCCACTAAACCTTTCAATAACAATCTTAAAATTAAGATTTACAGAGTTCAATTATTTCATAACTATTATTGTTGATCACAGTGTCAATGTTAAGTCTGTCAGTCGGTATCCCAAGCATTTCAATATTTTCTTTACTATTGAATAACATAATCAACAAGAAAGAACAATCAGAGATTGCAGACCCTCGCCAGGACGTGTTTTATTGGTTTTTAAGGCTTTTGTGTTAAAACAAATATGGCGGCCGAACTGCGTGACCGATGACATCATCATTATTATATATTTTTCTACACCAATTTATCCATAGATCACGCTCAAGAAATTTCATCTTGATCGGATGAAGTGTTGAGCTTGTCGAATTATGACGTCATAATGGAGGAACCTATGACATCATCATCAACATTTGTTATTCCCCATGGAGAGTTCTTTACAATGAGCTATGTCTCAATTTTTCTACGCAGTGCTTTCGGAGATATAGAAGTGGAAAGTTTTTTGGTTTTTCCAAGGTCGTGCCCATACCACATGACCTATGACATTATAATTATCATTTCAAAAATTATACAGTAGTTGCACCTATGGTGAAAATTTCCTGTCAATTGGACCAACGGTTGCAGAGAAAATTATCTTTATTCTGTCCGGACAAACAAACAAACAGACAGACAAACAAACAGACTCAAATGCAATACCCTCTCCTCTGGTGAGGGTAATAACGGTGGCAATAGCAATGGACTCTTCAATATCAATAAAGTCGTTTAAAAGAATTTGAACTACAGTTTTGAATTACTGACCTATAGTTGAGAAAATCTGCTTTTGTGCGCTTCTTGTGAATGGGAGTGATGTTAGTGGACTTTCATGCAGACCACAGGTGACTAAAGGAAGACAGGTAGAAGAGAGCAGAAAAGGGAAAGCAACAACAGCAGAGCAGGATTTGGATGCTACTTGAGTCTGTTGTCGATAAAGAGTCAAGGCGATGAAGAATTTTGTCCACCTTCTCCGGTGTGAAAGGCAAGGGTCAAGAAGGAAGTGGGTATTAGAGGTGGTGACAATGGGGGTGTAGTGTGTACATGGATTTGGAGGCAAGCACTAAATTGAGATGGTCTGTCTTGTCTCGAGCGGAGTTTGATCTGAGACCGCTTAAAGTGAGTGATGGGATTGAAGTGAACATATACCAGAGATGCTGTCCGCAGCCATGGGAAGAGCACTCAGTCTGGTAAAAAAAAAAACTTGAGCAGGCAATTTAAGGTTGTTGTTGTTGTATATCCCCCAACAGTTCTCTCGAACAAGCCCAAGGCAGGGAGACAGCCGATCGATCTCCCAGGAGCGACCCAGAGATCCCCACAACCAGGATGGTGTACCTTTGCCTTCACGAAGTCAGGGCCAAGACAGAGTTAGAGAGAAGAGAGTTTAAAATAAGTTTATAAAATTATTTTTTTAAAGATTAAAAAGTTGAGGAACCTATAGATTCAGACAAGTTATGTTCTTGATTTTTTGCATAAATATTACAATTGATCCTGAGAACAACTTCTTGAAATTATTAAAAAAACGTTTTAAAAGTTGGGGACCCCTATAGATTCAGACAAGTTATGTTCTTGTTTTTTTGCATAAATATTACAATTGATCCTGAGAACAACTTCTTGAAATTATTTTTTAAAGTTTAAAAAGTTGGGGAACCTATAGATACAGACAAGTTATGTTCTTGTTCTTTTGCCTAAATATTACAATTTGATCCTGAGAACAACTTCTTGAAATTATAAAAAAAGTTTTTTTTTTTAAAGTTTTGGAACCTATAGATACAGACAAGTTATGTTCTTGTTTTTTTTTCAGAACTACACAACCACCATAAAGCGATCTTGTTCCCTGTACAAGAGTGCTGTGTGTTCTAAATACATTGTTAATTGTTTTTAAAACCAAGAATAGGTCTTGTTTGCTCTTTAAGTGGACTTGGTGAAACACAAGTTGGAAGAATTACACAAATGGTGAAAACAAGAGGCTTATTGAGATTGTTGCATGGAGAGTGACACGCGTGAGCAACAATACGAGTGGTTTTGTGTGTCCATACAGGAATGTTGTACCTGCAGCTCGGCGAGGAGGTCAGACAGATAGTTATGCCCAACACCGTAACATCTCTGGACACCGTACGAGCCCTGTTCGTGCGGGCTTTCCCTCAGCAGCTTTCCATGGACATCATGAGTAGGCCGGATGTTGCTATCTGCACTTGGGACCCCAAGCGCAATAATTACCATCCTCTGGAGGACATTGTTGTGTGAGTGAGAATTTCCACCATTCCACTTGTACTTTACATCTCTAACGCATTTCATTTCATATCAAACCGTACAACTTTCAAGGGTGTGAGTAGATAAAGGCCATATCTCTTGTGTTTCCTGTTCACGTCTTTATTGTGAAAATAAAAAGCAAATGTGGCTCAGTTGGGGATAGAAATAATTTTATTTCTGCATCAATTTATACCGAGAAGATGCTTAAGAAATTTCATCCTGATCGGATGAAGTTTTTTACTTGTCGAATTATGACGTCATAACGGCGGCACCTATGACGTCATTATTCACATATGTTATTCCGCATGGAGAGTTCTTTGCAATGAGACCTGTCTCAATTATTTATGTGCAGCAGCTTTTGAGATATAGAGGTGCAAAGGTTTTTGGTTTTTCCAAGATGGCGCCCTTACCACGTGACCTGTGACGTCATAATATTCACTAAAATATTCTCCAGGAGGAGTCCCTCTTATGGTGTAAATTTCATGTCAATCGGACCAACGGTTGCCGAGAAAATGATTGCCGAGAAACGACGTACGTACCCGAATGCTTAACCCTGCCTTTTGCTTCGCAAGTGCAGGGTAATAATTACATGAAAATAAATAAAATTACATAAATTTGCTTTAATTAGTTTACAAATTTAATTGCATACATTGCATAAATAAATAATTGCATAAAATAAATAGATGAATCATTACATTATTGTATAGAAACTAGTAAAAAGCTTGTCAGAAATGACGGGTTGGAGCAGTTTATTTGATGGTGCAGCCTCGTGAGCGTGCCTAAGTCTGAAGCCTTGGCCTTGTGGCAGGTGCGCTGATATCTTATTTATTTATTAGACATCATACGGACGTAAATTAACACTCGTTTTACTCTGTGCGCGTTGCACATCGCGTGCAGCGAATTTCACCTCCCTGCACCTTTTATTTATTGTTATTTTAAAAAACGCTCTGTACACCACCCTTGGGGCTCAGTTTGCAAGCCACCGTCTACAATTCCAATAGAAGAGACATAATTACTGTTTTATGGAAATTGTTTTTCGAGTTTGTTTTATCCTCAAAAATAGACCAGAGTAAACACATAATCGTGTTAAAAGATTGGACTTTAAAACCTACCCTTAAGACGGGGGACAGACATCTGTACAAACACACAAACTGACATTGTGTTATATATGTTAGATAACAAAAGTTCAAGATATTTGTTGATCAATCGTAGAATGAGGGGTAGTCAAAAGGTTTTCCCCTCAAAGTTTGTATATTAAGCAAAAAATGTACTGCATAGATATTGTTCTCTTCTTTGTAGCTTTACAGTTTTTCCAGCAGCGGGCAAGTTTCCTGATGCTAGTGAAATAGAAGTGCTAGTGGAAAGATTTTTGACTCCCATTGTAAAAATCAAAGTTTATTTGACTTCACCCATCCTAGGGATGTGAGAGACCAAGCCCTGCTGAAGTTGTACCTCACGATGCCCCTGGAGAGCTCTATGAGTCACATGCAGCCTCGGCCTGTCAACGGGGATTATAGGGTAAGGCAGAAACCCCAGCATGATGTGCCACACTCTACACTCTATACTGCTTCCATTTGGTAATTAGAGTGGAAATAGTGTCAGTGAGTCTGGAACTATGATATTCCTGTAAGCTTAGGCCAGTATGCTTTGTCTGTCTTGCCATTCATTCGCCAGTTTTGCTGTGTGTGTGTGTGTGTGTGTGTGTGTGTGTGTGTGTGTGTGTGTGTGTGTGTGTGTGTGTGTGTGTGTGTGTGTGTGTGTGTGTGTGTGTGTGTGTGTGTGTGTGCCCGGGCTCTAACCTTTTGGGGTTACGTAGCAAATTTACCTGAAATCTTTGAGTTTTTTGGGGGTTTTTGAACTTTTTTGAGTTTTTGGGTAACATAACCGTATCATTTGAGGTTTGTCATCAAATGTTCAACAAGGCCAGTATGCTTTGTATGCGAAGTATGCAAAGCTTTAACACTAAGCCGTAACGCCGTAGGGCCAGTATGCAAAGCTTTATTAAGAGAATATCAAGAAGAAAAATTAATATTTTTGGTCAAAAGGTCAAAGGTCAACATCACATAAAACTGTCACTTTTTTTTATTTTTTATTTTTTGTTTTGTATACTGAATCGAGGCTCGTGAAAGAGCTAACATTTACTTCACAAACAAATCAACCAGACAAACAAAACACACAAAAAGCGGGAGCGGAAAACAAGATGGGGAGAGAAGGTGAAGCACACAACACAACATTTGAGAGCAGGGAGATGTGTGGAAGGGAGAGGGCTTGGGGGGAGGAGGCATGGGAAGGGGGGGGGGGGTGGAGGGAGAAGTATAAAACACAAGGACACCAATGACTTCCAGGACAGAAGTTGGTATTTCAAAAAAGTGGAATTGGGGTGAAATTAGCGGGGGTAGAAAAGATCAAGGTTTTGGATGGGGGAAGATAAGAGATGGTGGTGAACAGCTGTTTTAAAGACCTGGAGGGTGGAGTGGGATTGAAGAGAGTGAGGGAGTTTGTTCCAGAGGCGGGAGAAAAGAGGAATGAAGGAGTGAAGGTGAGCAGAGAGTCTTGATTTTGGCAGTTTGACCATAAGAGGGTTGCAGGCAGATCTTGTGCGACCTGTAGGAATATTTGCGGGACAGGGCCCAGAGAGAGCTGGGGGGGCAAGGCCAGAGAGGAGTCGGTAGAAGATGGAAAGACCACCAACCTGCCTGCGGTGAGTGAGTGAGAGGCCCTTGGAGTTAGCTTCATCGCGGGAGATTCCAATGATTCTGAATGCTTTGGTTTCAACAGCGTGAAGACGAGCTAGGTGTGAGGCAGGAGCACCAGCCCAGAGGGGAGAGCAGTATTCCATTGAGCTGCGGATGAAAGCCTTGTATGTGGTGAGGAGCTCAAGTGTGCCAAGGAAGGACTTCGCACGACGGAGGATGCCCAGTCGGCGACTGGCTTTGGAGGCCAGATTTGAAATGTGGTTTTCCCAGGAAAGATCATGGCAGATAGAGAGACCCAAAAGCTTGAGTGACAGAACTTCTTGGAGAGGATTATTCAGAAAGTGGATGGGAGGGTTGTCCAGTCGGTCTTTTCGGAGAGACATGGTAAGAGTGTGAGATTTGTCAGGATTGAAAGACATGTTCCACTTGTTTGCCCAGTCTGTGATTTTGTCCAGGTCTGCAGAGAGTGAGGAGGCAGCAGACTGCCGATCTGAGGGATGAAGAATGGAGCGACAGAGAGTAGAGTCATCAGCAAAGAGATACAGAGGATTTTCAAGAGAGTCAGAGAGATCATTGATGAAGACCAGAAAAAGCACAGGGCCTAGAACACTGCCTTGTGGAACTCCAGCCTGAACAGGAAGAGGAGATGAGAGAAACCCATTCAGGGCCACACGTTGACTACGACTAGAGAGGAAGTCCGCCAGCCATGCGTGGAGATTTCCATGGATACCAAAAGAGGAGAGTTTGGTGAGCAGAGCGGGGTGCCAGACCGTATCGAAGGCACGTGATATGTCAAGGGAGACTGCTCTAATTTCCTGTTTGGCATTGAGGACCTCCATCCATTGTTGAGAAAGCAGAAGCAGCATGTCCAGAGTAGAGTGTCCAGGTCTGAAACCAAATTGATGATCAGAGATCAAGCCATTGGAGAAGAGGAAAGATTTCATATCTGAAGCAATGATGGATTCCATGACTTTGCTGATAATTGGGAGAAGGCTGATTGGTCTGTAGTTGCTGGGATCTGTTTTTGCACCTTTTTTGTGCAAAGCGGTGATGTTGGCAGATTTCCAAGCAGATGGAAGATGACCTTGAGCAAAAGAGAGGGTGAAGAGAACAGAGAGAGGGAGTGAAAGAGCGGAAGAACAGGATTTTAGGACCCGTGGGCTGATGCCGTCAGGTCCAGTTGCAGAATCCGAGTCGAGGATTGACAGAAACTTTTCCACCTTGTCAGGAGGAAAGGACACAGAGTCCAGGAGCAGCTGGGTACGACTGGGTACGGTGGGTACAGAGAGGGATGGGTTTGGGACACAAGATTTAGAGGCAAACACAGAGTTGAGGCATTCAGCTTTTTCACGTGTGGAGTCAGCCGTGTGGCCATTTGAGGTGAGGGAGGGGATGGAGGGGGAACAAACACCAGAAACAGATTTGACCAGACGCCACCAGGATTTGGAAGAGGGAGACAGATAAGAGAGTTCAGTCCTGAGAACGGAGAGATATTGTTTCCTGGCTCTCCTGAGGGTGGACACACACTTGTTTCGGGCTTTGTGAAAGGAAATGAGATTTCCTTCCGTTGGATTTGCTTTCCAGGAGACGAAAGCAAGTTGTTTCTGGGCAATAGCCTCACCACAAGATTCCGTGTACCATGGACGGGAGGAAGGGTATGACAACAGAAGACGAGATGGGATAAATCTGTGCATGAGAGAGAGCAGTTTGCTTTGGAAGAATTCCCAGGAAGAATTTATGTCAGAGGCAGTAGAGATGGGAGACCAGTCCAGATGATTGATGGCTGCTTGAAGACCGTGCCAGTTGGCCTGAGTGGAAAACTTTTCATCCAATTGACCTGAAATGTTAAGAATTTGCATATTGGTTCACTGAATTAGTTCACCAATCAAAAGCTAGAAGCCAATCGTTTTTTTTTTTTAGATCAAAAGGTCAAAGGTGAAGGTTACATAAAACTGTCAATTCCCATCTGATTAACCTGAAAATTTAAGAATTTTCGCATTAGGTCATTGAATTGGTTCACCAATCACAAGCTAGAAGCCAATTTTTTTTTTTTAGATCAAAAGTTCAAAGATCAAGGTCACATAAAATCATCAATTTCCATCTGATTGACTTGAAATTTGAGCAGGGTTTGTATATTGGGTCACTGAAGCCTATTACTTTTGAGGTCAAAAGGTCAAGGTCACCTAAAATCGTAAAAAAAACTTTTTTTCTGGTTTTGTCGTGTTTAGCATACGGAAGAAGAAGAAGTCTGAATACAAAGCGGACGTGGACGTGTTTTACATTTTGAGATCCCTTCTAGTCTATAGGGTTTTTGTACCCTATACTGAAATTTATTTTGTACTTTTACGCAACTTTGGCAAAACTTCCCGTAAGGTGGTTGGTCTCAGGTTTGTTTGAGAAATCTCTAGTCTCATTTAAATGGGTCATCGTGGTCTGAATCTTTAAAAAAAAAAAAGACATTTTGCCCATTACTTGAACACTAAGCATGTTGTTCACGTAAAAAATGGTTATCAACCTATTCTCTCCATCACAGTGAAGGTGTACCAAAATGTATCAATGTATCATAAATTATATCAAAAATTGATATCAATAAATTGTATCAATGTATCAAATTGGTGCACCAATGTTTCAAAATGGGCCTATGTGAACTACAGAGCCTATGGGGCTATTTTTATTAGCTCCTTATTGAGATAGGGCCTCAATGTGTAGCTTGAAATTAGAAGATGATTTTTGAGACTTTAAACTTCACTTATTTAGGATTTGGAATGAAAAATAAAAGGAAAATTCAATAAAGCTGGAAATACAATTTTGAACTTCGAAAAGTTATTAATTTCAAGCTAACATTTATTTTGTTTTATGGTTGTTTCAGGATGATGGCAGTTGGCATGCACAAGGTTCCCAGCCCCAGCATTGGCGCCACTCAGGTTATGGTGCACACCCCGTCTCGCCGTCCGGCTACAGCACAGGTCGGGAGCGTGGGGTACCTTCTGCCGCACCCAAAAGAATTCCCGTTTCTCCTGGCTCTATCCTCGATCGACGGGATGTGCACCCAGATGAAAATTTGGTAAATCTGCGCAATGAGGGTCTGCGTGCCGATCCTTCAGCCTACTATGGTGAAACTCCAAGCGGTCGCTTCAGTGTGGCCTCCAGCATGAGCTTTGCGTCTGAGGCGAGCTTTGCCGGGCATCAGACACCGGGCCAGGTCTTCACTTACCCAGACCATGGGGATGACGGACTTTTAGGTATGGCAAGACGCACAGACAGTTTAGCCAGCAGCAGTAGCAGTACGATCCGAGCATGTAGTCCACCGTCCTCATTGCATATACCACGTGAATACCAGCTTGTATCTGTTGACGTAGAAGGACGGGGAAAAGAGCGCGAGCCAGCCACAGTATGGCGGCAGCCATGGGATGAGCGCTCGCAGTCCGCTCAAAGTTCCTCAACTCTGGCCAGTGATAAAGAAACACAGTGAGTATTGCAGGTCCACACAAATGAAAGTTATTTTGATAATTCCAATTACATAAATTACTTTGCATTAAATTAGTACGGACTTCCGTTGACGGTCCCAATATAACATGAAAAGGCAGTTACCTCTTAAAAAAACTGTAATTACACACAAGACACTTCCCATAGGGTGCCTAATGTTGATTGGTCGGGCGTTCCTGAAGCCACCGGAAGCTACTGGAACCGCTACATCTGCCATATTGCTTCTCCCACAACACAGAAAATCCCGATTGGGTCAATACAAATACTTGCTTCAAGATGCATATTTGCTATGAAAATTCCACCTTCCTACTTGATTTTTTTCCATTCCGACTTGATTTTAGTCCATTCACGGGTTGAAAAAAACATTGTTGTAGTATTTATGAAACGCCATTGTGTGCTGTTTACGGTTGTAAAAACCGGGACGGCCATGATCAAACGAGAAGAGGAATCACATTTCATCGGCAAGTGGCATTTACCTTTGTGGCTGACATTAACAGTCCCATTTATTCGTTTTGGGAACTCGTGGGAGAGCAAAGATGGCGGACAAATGGCGTCAAAAAATGAGCTTCCCTTCCTGTCCAGTTATTATAGAGATCAGTGTTTGTGCTTGTCCGGCCTACCTCCTTCCTCTGCAGGAGTCTTCATAAAATTTTTGTGCCGCTCGCCAATCGTGTTTTTCGATTGCGGCCGACTTCCATAGGTCGTCCTGAAGCTTTGTTGATTCCGTGTCGCAGATTCGGACGTTATAAACTAAGTAACACACTGCGCCATCTTGCAGGGATTAAATATGACGACAGGTGACACAGGAGACACATGGCAACTAAAAAGAAGTCAATAAAGCTTTGAGAAATGCTCTTTCATTTGCAGCAACCCACATATTTATATCCCACTTCATTTATACCTCCGCCACCAAAGGTGGATGGAGGTTTTGTTTTCACCCCTGTCTCTCTGTTTGTTTGTTTGTTTGTTTTTGTATACAGAATCGAGGCTCATGAAAGAGCTAACATTTATCACAAAAAAAAAAAATCAAACAGACAAACAAAATATATATAAAGAGGGAGCGGTAGACAAGATGGGGAGAGAAGGGGAAGCACACAAACACAACATTTGAGAGCAGGGACATCGGGAGATGTGTGGGAGGGAGAGGGCTTGGGGGGAGGAGGCGTGGGAAGGGGAAGGGGGTGGGAGAAGTATAAAACACAAGGACACCAAGGACTTCCAGGAAAGAAGTTGGTATTTCAAAAAAGTGTATCTGGGGTGAAATTAGCGGGGGTAGAAAAGATCAAGGTTTTGGATGGGGGAAGATAAGAGATGGTGGTGAACAGCTGTTTTAAAGACCTGGAGGGTGGAGTGGGATTAAAGGGAGTGTGGGAGTTTGTTCCAGAGGCGGGAAGAAAGAGGAATGAAAGAGGGAAGGTGAGCAGAGAGTCTTGATTTTGGCAGTTTAACCATAAGAGGGTTGCAGGCAGATCTTGTGCGACCTGTAGGAATATTTGGGGGACAGAGCACAGAAAGAGCTGGGGGAGCAAGGCCGGAGAATCGGCTGTTTGTTTGTTTGTCTGTGAACAAGATATCTCAAAAAGTTGTGGACAGATTCGGAGAAAATGTGCTGGAGAAACCAGGGTCGAGAGTTGTCAGAAACTTCTCCACCTACTCAGGTGCAAAGGACACAGAGTCCAGGAGCAGTTGGGTACAACTGGGAAGGATGGGTACCGAGAGTAAGGGGTTAAGGACACAATAATTGGAAGCAAACACAGAATTGAGGCATTCGGCTTTCTCACAAGTGGAATCGGCTGTGATGCCATTTGAAGTGAGGGAAGGGAAGGAGGGGGAGCATTTACCAAAGATAGACTTAACAAGGTATGGTACCACCAGGTTTTAGAGGAGGGAGACAAGTTTGAAAGTACCATCTTGAGGTTGGCCAGATGTTGTTTTCTGGATCACCTGAGGGTACACACACCAGTTGCAGGTTTTATGGAATAGGCTGAGGTTACTTTCAGTTGGATTTGCCTTCCAGGAGGAGATTAAAAGTTGATTTAAAGCAATGACCTCTCCACAGGATTCAGTGTACCATGGGTTGGAGGATGGGGATGATAACTGAAGACGATATGGGAAGAAACTTTGCATAAGAGACAGCAGGTTTCCGTGGAAGAATTCCCAGGCTGAGTTAATATCAGGTGTGGTACATGTTGGAGAGCAGTCCTGAAGAGAGATGGCTGATTGCAGTCCCTGCCAGCTTGCTTGAGTGAAATGCCAGACTCGCCGACGTTGAGGCCATTCTCTGAGAATGGCCAGAGAGATAAGTTCCCAGTTATGTAAATTGAACTTTTAATTTATTCATTAATAAATTAAAATATTGGGGGGGGGGGGGGGTTAATAAACTTTATCATTCTCAGAATACATGATCACATTTTCACCAGGATTGCGTATTTTGTCTTGAAACTCTGGTGTGGTTTATCATCGGTGAAATGCACACGCATACGCTAGTGTAGGCCGTATGTGTTATTGCATCCTGAAGTTGGATTATTATTTATTCTCATCAATTTGAGAAATAGTAAATCAAGTTTCCCTAAGTTGTGGCAGCCAGTAGTATTAATTAATTATGATTATTGAGAGAAAGAAGTGACTTTGAATTTCCAAGCACCGTGCCGTGCTGCTTTACAATTCCATCAAGCCATATCCATGTGCATTGTACTACTACTATTGTACTACTACAACTACTACTACATTTGTATTACTATCCCACAGTGTCCTTTACAAAGAGGAGGGGAGTTATCGCCATCACCTTAGCTAAATTCCAAATTCCTGACCAAGTTGTCTCACCAACTCACACTCGGCGAGTACAATTAAAATAAATATATAAATAAATAACATAATTGGCACTTCACTGCACACTACATTACGAATGGGAGCCAAAAATATGAATTCGATTCCAATGGGATCGGGACCCCACCGATCAATGGGAGGGATGTGCGACACCGGCTGGGAGGCATGGATAAAACGGATTACAATCTGGCCTAAGTCGGTGGAAATCCTCATCGTCGGTGGAAACGCTTTTTAACTTCCCCCTTGCACTTATGACCACATCATGAAAATAGGGCCACTGACGCTGAAATACAAAAGACCGTTGGAGTCACCATCAATTGCAGATTTCCGTAACAATAATAATATGAGTTCCTTGAAAGGAACTACGACGCAGGAGGAGGCCTTTAGGCCCAACAAAGCCTGCCATATTTTTACCAACCGATGGTTGTTTTTCTGTGTTTTATACTTTTTAAGTGGTGAGCTTCAAACAAGGAAGCAATACTCAGCCGGGGATCGAACCGTTCGACTTCGAACCACATGCTGACCTCTCAGACTCAGAGCGGACTCTCTAATCAGTACGCCGCGGAGTCTGGTCCTCTGCCTCAGAAATATATTGCTCACTGAGCATGCTTTATTCACCAAGTATTGTCCAAAAAAAGTTCTCTAAATTTGAACAACCAGTTTTTAGCTCACCTGGAACGAAGTTGTCCGTCCATGCGACGGCGTGTTCGTCCGTCCGTCAGTCCATCCGTCCGTCAGTCGATAAACACTTGCAACTTCTTCTCCGAAACCACTGAAGGGATTGTGACCAAATTTGGCACAAATTATATTTGTTGTGTTGTACCTAAATTTTGTTCACGGCATTTTAAAAAATCGGGGAGTAAGAGGTTTTATCGGGGGTCAAAGTGGATTCAGGTTTGACCCCCAAAATGTGAATTTGCTTTTTTCTCAGAAACTACTCACAATTTCGATGAAACTTGACCACAACATTCATCATCACCCGTGATGTACCGAAGTTTGTTCATGGCACTAAAAAATCGAAGTCTGAGGGAGTCTACGGAGAGGGGGGGGGGGGGGGGGAGAGGGTTGCCCCCAAAATAGGTATTTGCTTTTTTCTCTGAAATTGCACATGCAATTTCGACGAAACTTTGCCCACAACCTTCATCACCCGTGCTGTACCAAAGTTTGTTAATGGCATTAAAAAAAAATCTGTCCCTTTCAGGGTGTACCGGGGGGTTGCCCCCCAAAATAGGTATTTTCCTCTTTGTTTGTTTGAAGTCTTATGATTATGTTTGTATAATTCTACATGCTGCGCTGTCTTCTAGCAACCATTGAAATTGGTTTAAAATACCTTTAGTCAGTGTAGTATACTGTTTATTCCACCAGGTGAGTGCCAGGGGTATTGCCCCTATGTGTCAGGATTTGGACCTGCCGATTTTGGTACATTATTCTATACTCTGATTGATGTATGCCTCTTTGTGCAACAGGGAGAGAATGCGTACATTGGAGCGACAGGTTGCCATACTCACAGAAATGTTGCAGCAGAAGAGTTTAACAGCTGATGTGGTGGATGCGGGACGTTCGGCTACGAAGCCTGGCCGGCCACAAAGCTTGAATCTTAACAGGGTGTCTCATGCCACCCAGACTACTGCAGGTGTGCACACTGGGGGCAATCTGGAAGATATTCGAGGCAATAGGGGTGCATTTGATAGACGATAAGACGTTTAGAGCACTTCCACTGACTTGTTCTCCGCCATTAATCCTTTGACATTGTGCTCACTGTGCTGTGTTACATTTGTAGGAAACAAACATGACTTCATGAAGCTGTGCACTAACTGTGATTTTATGCAAATGTAGACTAATGTGGACACAATAAGTAGTTACCTTAACCCGTGCAAACTTGAGAAAAAAAAGGACATGGGCGGGGTCTACGAGCGGAAAATTTGATTGGTCGAGATGACATAGTATTGCTGTATGAAAGGTTTTGAAAGTGCCAAAAAGGCGATTTGTGGCCTTCACTGTTCAGGTATATAATTCAATTGAAATAAAATAAAGATTTTAAAGGTGGTAGGGAAAAACTTTTTTTCAGAAGTTTACCGCCGTTGATGCAGCGTCTTTTACACCACCTTATTTTACATGTTACATATAGCTGATTGATCATGTGCATTACTATGACAACCAGACTTAGGTACTGCATCCATCAGAGTTGGGAATGTTGTAATTTCCTGGTACAGTATATAACGACATTTATACTGTCATGGCAACGTTAGACTCCAAATTTGCACAACACACCAAATTTCCTAGTTAGGGCTAGAAGAGAGGGCTAGGAGTTAGGGATCTTTGTTCCTTTCACATTTCTTTCTACTTTTTCATATTTCCCTTTATTCATTATAATTATTGCTTCTTTTTTATTACTCTCTTTCTTTATCAATCTGACTTCGGAGAAGCGAATTCTTGCAGAAATCTTTTTTCTGAAAGGCTCACTTTGCTGCGCCTGGATGGGTTTGAGGGTAGAGGAGTAGCAGCTGAAACCCGAATCATATCCAGGTTCGTCCTGATGACTCCATATTTGCTGTTTCCTTATTTTATTTTTTTTGTTCCTTCTGATCACTCCAATGCAGTATTTGGTTTTCTGTTTCATTGTATATTCAAATATATAAAAGTTGGTCGCCAAAGCCAGCCTCAAGATGGTCATCCTCCGTCATACCAAGCCTTTCCTTGGTAAATCTGAACATCTCATAACCAATAAGGCCCTTGGTTGGAGGTCAATGGAGCACTGCTCTCCCATAGCTCTGGTCCTCGATTCACACGTGTCTTTCTTGGATATTGTATAAGCCAAAACTTTCAACATCGTTGGCTTCTCCTACAAAGAAGCTGAAGCAGGATCTGCTGCTCTCTCATCACAGATATGTTGGGTGACCTCTCTGTTTTCCAGCACTTTTTCACAGGCCTTGCTTCCTCTGATCTTTTATTTGTCCTACTCTCCCCAGTTCATGTACGGCACACGCATTCTTCCATAAAGCCCCTTCCTTGTGAAACTCCCAAAATCCTTGCTTATTATTCACCTCTACTCCTTTGTTCTTCTCTTCGTCCACTTAAGGATCCTCTTTCTTCAGTCTTCCCAGTCCAAGTTTACCCCTGTCAGTCTTCAATTCCACAGTACATCACCACCGCATGTCTTCCTCCATGTCCACACTCATGACCTTCTCTGTCCTCAGTAACCATCCCGTACCTCTCCCCAAATACAGCACCTTCAGAAAGTATTCACTCCCTTTGATTTTTATTTACATTTTATTGAGTTACAGCCTGAATTTAAAATGTATTAAATTTAATATTTTGTTACTGATCTACACATAATACCACATAATGTCAAAGTGGAATTTTTTTTTCGAACTTTATACAAAATAATTAAAAATGAAAAGCTCAAATGTCTTGAGTCAATAAGTATTCAACCCCTTTGCGATGACACTCCAAATTGAGCTCAAGTGCATCCAATTTCCTTTGATCATCCTCGAGATGTTTCTACAACTTTATTGGAGTTCACTAGTGGCCAATTCAATCGATTGGACGTGATTTAAAGAGAAACACACCTTTCAATATAAGGACCCACAGTTGACGGTTTATGCCAGAGCAGAAACTCTACCACGAAGTCCAAGGAACTGTCCGTAGAACTCCAAGATATAATTGTGAGGAGGCATAGATCTGGGAAAGCGTATAAAACAATTTCTAGAGTGTCGAAAGGTCCCAAGAGCACAGCTTTGATTTTAAATTTTGTTTGACTGCCAGACAGAGTAAAAAGATTACCTCGCTCCTCTGTAGTATGTGGGATGAGATTTCGTACATTTTGCCAATTTCAGAGCCGAAGTACTGCTAAACTGCAGGTTCCTGTTCCGATTTATGTTCCTATTGATGTTCTCCTGTGTTCAAAATGTAAAATTCAATTGAAATTAAGTTGTAGTTCCTCGATCAGAGACTGACGACTTTATCCAGACAGACAGACAAAGTGACCCAATTGCTTAACCCCACTTTTTGCTTCTTCTCTCACGGGGTAATTACTCAGGTAGGTGAAGACAGGTGCACAAGCAGATGTGAGGATCATCCTAAATTAGTAGCCGGCGAAGCCGGTGTTGTGAATGAACGCGTACGTATTATGTTGAAAAGCCAGATTTTGCTGGATCCGTTGAGAATTTCGAAGCTTTGACGCACCAAATCGCTCCATGGAGGCCGCCATCTTGCGGATGCGGAAATATGCATAAAAAAATTTGCGAAAAAGTTCAACAGGAGTTTGTTTCACCCGTCTTTTTTTTATTCACAATCTTATGCACCTCTAATTTGTAATTAAAATACTTTAAGACCAACCTCGTTCCCCGGGCCCGCACGGGCCCTGGTTATCTTCAACGAAAATCGTCACCAAACACCGGAACCAATGAGATTCGAGCATTTGAAAAAATATTTCAAAAAAGCTTATGACCGCGTTTCGGAGGCTGAAAACGGCGTCAAATATTCTAAAATTGACGAAGAATTATTTATTAGAAATCTCGCGGCCGTAGGGCATAGTTTTTCACGGCCGGAAATATCCGAAGTTGAGACGGAATTCACCGAATTAATCAAGAAGGAAATTTTATCAATTTTAATCTCATCCAGAATGCAAATGGTGTCATTTTGAACTAGGTACGGTACCTACTACACCTACCTACTACCAACTACCTAACCTACTGATGCCATAGTGATGGGTAAAATAGTGGCAAGAGGCTTTGGCTTCGCCGGCTCGTTGCGGCTCTGCAGTCGGGTCATATTTTTCATATTCTGGTGTTCTTTCCCTAAGGCAGAGCCAAGTACTGTCAAAGTTGTTTCTTGTCGAGAGTTATGCTGGGTGGTTAGCCGTTGCCCCCCCAGCACTAACTTCATAACTTAGTAAGAAGCATTAATTTGGCAAAACAGAATTTAGAACTTTTAAGCCAAGAGCCATGAGATAATTCACTGAACAAATCAGACCAGGAAGTCATGTCCGAAATGGTGATGGTCTAGTCTCGAAGTCTCGTGTGACGTCGCCCATGGTTTTATGTCTCCAGTTTCAGAAAATGAGTCAAAACTTCTAAACTGAACTTGGGACTCCATGAAAAACAATTGACCTGAACCCATATTTTTTTTTAACCCTTTTGAAAACGGTCATTTCAGAAGTGTCTGCACTCTCTTCCAACTCCATTTCAGCTTCATGTTCAATCCATGACTGCTCCAGTTAAATCTTTCCAGACGGCATTGCCAGCTTGCCAATGCAGGTAATAAAGTAATAAAGACAAAGCGAAGTAACAATCCACAGGTACAGAGAGCCACACCTTGCGTGTGGGGCTGCCCCGTGCTCTAGCTTGTCTTCGCCGTTCATTTACCTTTCAGTACCACCCACTCCTTTGGGCTATCACCATTTTACATTTTTTTTATTCCAGGATTATTTTTTTCTTCATACTGCATGATCTTTGATATGTTTAAATTGAGTCTTGGTAAGAAACACCGACAAAGTCTTCGCGCAATGCAGTCAGAAAGGGAGCACTGCTGAAATTACTTCTAATGTGCCCAAGACCTTTGGTCTGTTGAGCCCTTTATGGACAGAGGGGATTCACACATTGAAGGAATTCGATTTAATAATACCCATGTGTCAAAAGCTCAACTTCCGCTTCATATCTCCGCCCGTTAACCCATTCTTGAGTCGCTGTACTCTTTGGACAAGACTTCACATGCCAACGTCCTTACACTTTGTTCTTTCTCAAAGTTAGACAGGCTTTGAAGTTCGAAGGTACGAGTTGTTGTTAGGGTTAGGGTTAGGCAGTATTTGTCATGCGAGTTGCTAAACTGCACTTTGTCCTCGCACCTTTTACCTGTGCGCTCCGTTCTTTTCACCTTTCTTTGTGCCGTCTCTTTGTAAACCGCAGCTGCGACGGTGTTGAAGTCCACGGGGATGACGGCAGGTGAAAGGCAAAGGTTGCGGGCCACAGCTCGGCAGTTACAGGAAAATGCCGCACATCTACGAGGGATTCTGGCTGAGCTGAAGCAGACACAGGTAGGCCT
>NC_136267.1:21531940-21551940 GCF_964187855.1 Myxine glutinosa | reverse complement strand
ACAAGTTGTGTGAGCAAAATGTGGATAAACTTAGTAGATGGGGGTATGTTTGATAAGCATGCTCATTGCTCCACCAAACAACCACTTTCTGTTTGAAACTTCTTAGATATATATATATATATATATTTTGTTTGTTTGTTTACAAGATTGAGGCTCATGTAAGAGCTAACACCTTGAACACAAAAAACATAAACGGACACATAAAACATATGATAAATGGTGCGGGAGACGAGATGGGGAGAGAGAGGGAAGCATACAACCACAACAATAGTAGAGAACAGGGACATCGGGAGATCTCTGGAAGGGAGAGGGCTGGGGATGGGGTTGGGGTGTGTGGGGGGAGGAGGTACACGGTATAAAACAAATTGACACTACTCGTAATTTCAGTAATGAAGTCTGAGATTGAAAGAGGTGGATTTGGGGTGTATTAACGGGGGTAGAAAAGATCAAGGTTTTGAATGGGGGAAGATAAGGGGGGGGTGGTGAACAGCTGATGTTCTGCAACTGGACCAGATGGTTGATGTCATCAGGTCCAGCTGCAGAATCAGAGTCGAGGTTTGACAGAAACTTCTCCACATTGTTGGGAGAGAAGGTCAAAGAGTCCAGGAGCAGCTGAGTTAGACTGGGTATGGTGGGTACAGAGAGCGATGTGTTTGGGACACAATATTTTGAGGCATTCAGCTTTTTTATGAGAGGAAATGGAGGGGGAAGAAACACCAGAAACAGATTTGACGAGATGCCACCAGGATTTGGAGGATGGAGACAGTTTTGAGAGTTCAGTCATGAGAGTGGAGAGATATTGTTTCCTGGCTCTCCTGAGGGTGGACACACACTTGTTCCGAGCTTTGTGAAAGGAACTGAGATTGACTTCCATTGGATTTGCCGTAGGAGGTGAAGGCAAGTTGTTTCAGGGCAACTGCCTCACCGCAAGATTCCATGTACCATGGACGGGAGGAAAGGCATGACAACTGAAGACGAGATGGGATATATCTGTGCATGAGAGAGAGCAATTTACTTTGGAAGAATTCCCAGGAAGAATTGATGTCAGAGGCAGTAGAGATGGGAGACCAGTCCAGATGATTGATGGCTGCTTGAAGACCGTGCCATTCGGTGTGAGTGAAATGCCAGACTCGTCGACGCTGAGGAGGCTCTCTGAGAATGGTCAGAGAGATGTCCATTTTAACAAGCACATGTTCAGAAGAACCGATTGGAACACAAGATTGCCTTTCTAACGAGCTCCAATCGAACGTCAGTCCTGGCCAGTTCACTCGTGAAATACTTCGTCCTATCTTTGATGTTGTATGAACTCCTGGCCCCTTATTAAAATATGATGAGGAAGTCTTTCACATACATCCATATGATATTAAATTGCCCCAAAATGAGAAAAATTGGCAAACATTATGGAGGAGAAGACAGAGATAGAAACATTAAAATATTCTTAGAGTAACGGGATTCAACCGAGTGATGCATTTCGACCATCCTAAGAACCATTGTTACCTCCGCTACCTTTGTCACTCCTGTTTGTGTGTTTGTCTGTTTGCCTGTCTGTAAAGAGGATACCGAAAAAAATATGGACGGATTCGGCCGAAAATTGGTGGAGAGGTTGGATATGTGCTGAGGACAAAATGATTGGACTTTGGTGAAGATCCCAATCTGGATCTGAGAATTTTCAAAGTGAATCTTCACCATTGATAGATAGGGCAAAAAAAAACAATACATAGCACGATATCTCAAAAAGTTGTGAATGAGATTCGAATAAAAGTTGGTGGACAGGTTGGGCATGTCACAAGAACAAACTGGTTCAATTTTGGTCAAGATTTGAATCTGGATCCGGATCAGGGAATTTTTTAAGTGTTTTGTCACCATTGAGAGATAGGGCCAAAAACGACATATAGAATGATATTTCAAAAGGTTGTGGCTGATTTATGACAAAACTAGAGGGATGAGTTGGTGACAAGAACAAGCCGATTAGATTTTGGTTCAGGTTTGGATCCAGATCTGACTTATCATTGGATAAAAAAATGTAAACTCTTTAACCTGGCAGAGGTTTCTCCTCTCTATCTACCGAGTGCCGTTGTAGTTTATTCTGTATGTGCTTTTGAATAGTATAATGAACAAATTATAATATCGTCCTCTGATGGATTTGACTATTCTCATGACATCACACACATTGTTATGTATGTAGTAAGAGCACAATACACAAAGGTGTGGCCTTGTTAACATTTCAAAACAGGACAGGACATGGTTTGGCATTAACAAATTTGAGATGCCTTACTTCTTTTATCAATGACTAGCAGGAGTACCCTGCATTGCCGGGGGTGGGGGGAGGAAGCAGGAGAGGGAGGGGTGAGGAATGGAGTGTGGGGAGGGGAGAGGGAGGGGAAAGATATGCTACAAATACATCTTTTGGGTGGGGGGAGGGGGGGTGGCTTTGACAGGCCCCTCCGTTTTAAGGGGGGGGGGGAGGGGGGGAGGGAAGGAGGAAATATTTACCCGTTCAAAGAGTGCTTTAACCTCAGTGTTGCCCAGTTTAAAAAAGGAAATTGTAATACCCTCTGCCACCATCACCAGGTGGTGTTACACCATACACATTTACATCGAGAATTTACACCCCTCTCCTGGTCCCCAACAACCCCGAATGAGGCCGTGGCCACATAGCCTATGTTACCCCCAGACAAAGTTGTATTTGTATTTGTACCCCAAGTAATGTACCCCATGCTATGCTGGCACTCTAGCACACAATACTGGCACACAATGTCCACACACATTGCCAACACACAATGCCCGCATGCAATACCAGCACACAATGCTGGCACACAATGCAGGCACGCAATGCTGGCACGCAATGCCGGCACTCAATGCCGGCACGCAATACCAGCATGAAATGGCAACAAGCAATGCTGGCACACAATACAGGCGCACCATGCCGGCATACCGTGCCCACACACAATGCTGGCGCATAATACTGGCATGCCATACTGGCATGCAATGTCGGCACACAATACCGACACACCCTGCCAGCACACCGTGCTCACACACAATGCCGGCACTCTGGCACACAATACTGGCATGCGATGCCTGCACGCAATGCTGGCACACAATGCCGACATGCAATACTGGCATGCAATGCCGGCACGCAATACCGACACACCCTGCCGGCACACCGTGCTCACACGCAATGCCAGCACTCTGGCACACAATACTGGCATGCAATGCCGGCACGCAATGCTGGCACACATTACCGACACACCCTGCTGGCACACCGTGCTCACACACAATGTCGGCACGCAATGCCGGCACTCTGGCACATAATACTGGTACACAATGTCCGCACCCATTGCCAACACACAATGCCCACACAAAATGCCGGCATACAATGGCCTATTCTTACAAAATACCCCATGGCATCAGCCATTCCTAGCATATGCGACCAAGGCATCTTCTGATGGCAGAGCATTGATGCAACACCATGGCTACAAAACATCAGAAATACAGTTTCAAAGTCAGTTCCGGAATCAAATCCTGCCTAGAAAGCCAAAAGGTGACGTATGTTACCTCTGGGCTATACTTCCAGGCCTAACCATCGACTATCTCGAAACTTGTTTATCCTCAAGACTGATAGATGTCGATCAAAAGTAACCAATGCTGGTTTCAAGTCTGCCTTGAGGTTCTAAGGATATCATTTATTCTAACGCCCCTGATTTAAAACGATGGAGCACTACTCGGTTTGAATCAGACTACATAGAATGAAGAACTCGTCTTGCTGTAGAGACTCGGAGACATGTAGGACTTTGATGTTCAATAATGTGCTTTTGTGTAAAATGCAAGTGGTAATTTGTACAAGCTGGTGAGGTTGAGCAATCTGGATTGCTAGTAAGTAAAAGTGAACCTCACCCATTATAAAGGGAAAAGGAGGTGAACAACAACATCTCAAGTTTTCTTTAGTCTTCACATTCTGATGGAACCAGTTCTCATCTCCAATATTGTTTCTTTGGAGTCTTCGCAAGACTGCGAAGCAGCTTACGCCTCTTCGCTCAATATTTCACCTCCTACCCTCAATCCCATCCTCCCTTCTCTACCCATCTTTAAATCCCCTGCTTATGTTTCCAGCTGGTATTCTTCTCCGAGGAAGATCAACATAAACTACCGAACTTGCAATTATGTTTGATAGATTTATGCTCAATGTTACTGCCCTTGCCTCCTTTTGTTCTCGAGTCCAAATGTTCCTTCTTGAGTCATTTGGTGTCAATCCAAGTTGAACTGTAGGATGGCAATCTGTAGAGCACGTACCCCATGGCATCAGCAGCACAGGGACCAGGTGGAACAGTTTACATTTTCTATCCCACTGATGGGCTGGATTCATCCAAAACGCCCAAACTGTCCACCAAATTTAGTCCGGATCCGTCCATAACCCTTTGAGATATCCTGTGCACAGACACTATCCCGTCTGAGTGTTTGTCTGTTTGTCTGTATAATAACTTGATGATGAGGGCAGCTGGGATCGCAAAATTTAGCAAAGAGCTTCATATTGCGAATGTCTCAGACAAGTTCAACTTTGAGCTCAAAAGGAAAAATATAACATGAAAAGTATTACAGGACTACATTTACTCACACTGCAGCACCACGACAATATAGGTTAGTGCCCTCTGGGGTGATATGTCATTAAGAGAACAACGCTCTCATAAGTCTTCTTCCTCATCAATATCAATGACCACTCCGAAGCTCTGGAAATCCCCGTCCTTCTTTTTTCAGACAAATCAACATTGTGTCATACTGTACTCCATCCTTCTACTCGGCAGACAACAGCTGTGTTTCTCTCTGGTGATCATGAAATGATGACACGACAGTCTGATTAATGGAACATGTCCTTCATTCCTGGAAAATCTGTCTTACTCTCGCTCTGGAATGATTCTCAAACAAACCTTCCGAGATATATTTTCTTGGTCATCTACTAGAAGAGATTCAGTCTCTTGAATTTATAGGCCTCAACATCAGCCATGACATATGCTGGGCTAACAACATCGTCCAGCTGGCCTCCAAAGCAGACTGGGCATCCTCCATCAAACCAAGTCTTTCCTTGGAAAATCAGAGCTACTTACAGTGTACAAGCTAGGCCTTTGTCTGTAGCTCATTGGAGTATTGCTCTCTGCTATGGGCTGGTGCCCCCAGCATCACATCTCTCCTAGATTCCGTGGAATATAAAACGCTCACATTTATTGCATTATTTCGTGATGAGGCCTGATCCATGATCTTTAACTTCTGTTAACAGACACAAGGTCTGCTGCTGTCACATCACAGGTGGGTCTGTGGTCTCTCTGTTTTATGACATATATTCTCCAACATTGTTCCCTCTGCTCTTTCAGTCCTCCGACCCTCCGCAGCAACTCCAGGATACAGTAACCCCCTCGTTGTTAAATTTCCAAAGTCCAGACCGACTGCACACCTTAACTGCTTTCTTCCTCACTTCTCTCACCTATGGAACCACCTTCCAGAGGCTGTTCTCTCTCACTCTTCCCACTAGGACTTCAAGCAAGCAATGCACCACATCTCTTGACATCCCAAATTCTGACCCATTACCTTTATTACCGGTACTCCCATTAACCTTTCCTATCTCAACCATATTACTTGCTAGTTTCAGTTTCCTTCCCTCCTGCCTCTACTTTCCTCTTCCTTCATTCCCTTGATGTTTGTACCATTGTCAGGTCTACCTTCCTCTGCTCTTCCATCAGCATCGCTCCTGTAAAGAAGGAAACAAGCTGTTAGTCTGCACCTCTATTAAGTCCTTTCTCATGATACTATCTTTCATCTAATTTATGTTCCTGCTGTTACTTGCAACGACTAATGGATGCAGCACAGGGATGCTTATTCCCCACAAATATTTTCAGTGACTGCTAAATATACACGTCACAGAAGCGCCGTCGGCAGTCTGTCTGGCATCACAAAATAGTAAACACTAAACTTTATTAACTGTAGTTTGTGGTTATAGTTATGTATGAGCATGTGCCATATATTGGTATTCATATTGGTTACTTACAAGAATCATATAATAAGCTTACAAAATATTTTTTGGGCTTCAGTATGAGTGAGGGAGAGGGGTTTGAGGGAAGTTACCCTGTTAGGATGCATGACAAGACAGACATGTGGAGGCAGATTTGACAAATGGGGGGAAAGAGGAATGAAGGAATGAAGATGGCTGCAAGTTTGGACTTGGAAGGGTATAACCTGGAAGGGATTGGTTGTGGATTTAGCACTCGGTGGGAATGAGTGTGACCTCATAGGATAAGGGGGAGACAGCGAGAAGGGAGGTAAGCATGAACAAGGAAGGGAAGAAGAAAAGTTTTATTTCAATTTAAAATGACAGGAATATATCAGGAGATGGCAAAGCTGGAAGAAAGCAAAGAGAGATGGGAAACGAGCAAGGACATGCAAGCTCAGGAAGTGAATGCAGGAATAGCATGAATGCATGAATATCGAATTGTCCAATCAACCAAGTCCAAAAAGGGCATAACTCTGAGAAATTGATGAAACTCCCTAAAACTCAAACTCGTTCTGTAGCTTATAATAAAGCCATGTACCAAGTTTCAGTTGAATATGTTCAAGGGTATGGGCGGAAGTCTGAAAAACCACAGGTCGGATGGACAGACGGACGGACGGACAGACAGATGGAGAGCAACCCTATAGTCCCTTCTGGTGAAACAGGTAGGGGACTGATAAATGTATACCAGAAAATTTATGATGACAAAATAAAACAGAAGAGATGGATATTGGAGAGGAGTGGGGAGAGGGAAACGGTCGGGATGTCAAACGCTCGCACGTGCTATGATTGAGCAATGGGGAAAAGACACAAACACAGACTTAGACTGACACAGAAGGTGAGAATTAAGGACAGCACAACACAGGTACACAACACAGATGGATGGACAAAACATGGACCAAATGTAAATACTGTCATGTCACCGGCGATTAAGACCGCCTGATGACGGATAGCCGAACTGCTTTAACTCCTGAAGCGGCACCCAATTATGGTGGTTATCACACGTGTGAGAAGGAAGGCTGCGAGACGTTTACCTGAACGAAAAGAAACATGGGTTTATTCCCGAACCCACAAAACATGCAAATGCGACAAATAAAATACAACAATAATGAATTTAATGAAAATAAGAGTGGAATGAAAAATGATGGAAAAAATACTGAGGTAAAATTCTTCGGTGAGGTACCTCCAGACGGACACAAAAACGTACACAGGGAAAGGTAAGAAAATAAATAGAAATCCCGTTTCAGCACATAGCTGGTCCCAGTAGGTGCTTTTAGGAGCTTGGCGGTTGTTGAAGCTCAATGTAGCCTCTCGCGCGGCAAGCGTTCCAAAATGGTGATGGCCCGAAAGTGGCATGCACTTTCGGCTCCACAGGCAGGAGGCGAGTCCCGAAGGTGATTTACTCCACTGTTGGGGATGGACAGCGTAGCCTCCAGCTCCACCTTAACGGCCGCAACAGCCTCCTCACACTGACCGCACCAAAGGTTCGTCCCTCCAAAGCGCCAAAAATCCACCCAGGACAAGAACAGATATTCGCCAACAAAACAAAATGGCCAGCATCTTGTTCGAGCTGCCTTCCCACTCCGAGCTCTAGCTCTCGTGACGTCATCCCGACCAATCATGAAGCTCCTTTCAAAACGCCTCATGCTCCTCTGGGCAAATCACGTCCCTCAAGGGGTGTGGCCTGCCGGCTCTTTCTCCACTCCTCCCTCCCCCCCCCCCCCCCCCCCAAAATCGTACCACTACGGGGGCGTGGCCTTTTGCCGTAAGTGTTCACAGGGCCGGCTTAGCTTGACTTGTATATGTAATTTAACGGTGGTTTTCATGGCCGCCGTGGCAGCAAAACGTAAAGGTTTACAGAGGGTAAGCACACACTGGGGAAAATTATCCTAAATCCCTACCACTAATTAGCACTGCTTCGCCCCCCCGTGTAAAGAACAATTAAACAACCTTAAGCTACAGTTTCCTACATACTGTACATTGAGATTCTTCCGACACGTCACGTGGTCCATGCTACTTCTTATACAGTTCTACCTCCCCTACAGTATGTTTTCACCGACCCCCCATAAACGTAACAATACATATGACAACATTTACATCAACAAAAGATGGACAAATTTTCCTTAGCTTGCGGTGACAGTCGGATGAAAAGGAGAAGTTTATCAACTTGAGATAATCCAGTAAGGTATGGACCAAGGTGATACACAAAAACTCAGCAACCTATTGTTGACTTGTGTTGCTCTATTTCAGTTACACTCATTACCTGTGCCGCCTAAGGTGGACGGAGGTTATGTTTTCACCCTTGTTTGTCCGTATCTATGTTTGTTTGTCTGCGAGCACGATATCTCAAAAAGTTATGTACGGATGACGAAACCTGTAGGACAGGTTGGGTGTGTGACAAGGACCAATTGAATAGATTTTGGTGAAGATCTGAATCCTAGATTTTTTTTAAAGTCATTCTTCACCATTGAGTGATAGGGCCAGAAATGATAAATAGCACAATATTTCAAAACGTTGTGGACGACTTACGACAAAACTTGGTGGTTGAGCTGGTTAGGTGACAAGAACATGCCAATTCGATTTTGGTTCAGATCTGGATCCAGATCCAAAAGGTAAACTGTTCTGCCTGGCGGAGGTATACGCTCTACCAAGTGCCGTTTTCGTTTATTTCTCTGCTCATTATCCTCATGAAACAGATGTCCAAAATCATGCTCGAGGCAGTTGTTGGGGCTATCGGCACAACAAGTTTTGGGATTGGTGTTTGCATTGAACTATACATGAACAAGCACCTGCAAATTGCCAACCTAAATGTAGCCATGTGACACAGTTCAGGTTATGTCACAAACCTCTGTAGCAGGAGGAAATGTTTCTCTTTTCTCTTTATTCACTCCATTATTATTTTCTGACTTGGTTGGTCTTTACTACATTTCCTAACCTCTCACTTCTCACTTTTCCCAATGTCCGACAGCTGATTTTCCAGAACTACAGTCACGCCTGCAGTCCGTGATACGAATGGAGCTCGAGGCGATGCGTTTCATCAATGACGAGCCTCGCCACCTTGAGGCGCTGTTGACCCGCTGCACCATGCTCACCGACTCACTTAACAGGCTGCAGAGGTAAGAAAGTTCGGAAATTAGTGTAAAACATTGTATCTTTTTTCTTCTTCAATTAAGGGGAACCACACCTAGTATCAGGAGAATTGCCATGTCACTATCAAAGTCGAGTTAAAAACCCATCTGGCTCACTAATGACCTTCAGAAATAAGGGGATCTATCTCGCTTGTTTGGTGCCAGTTCACATTTTTTGGTTGACTCTTAAATCCTTCAGGAGAACTTGGGTTGGGCACGTAAATACTGCAAGGAAAACTGCACCTGTTCCAACATGCCCCAAATTTAATAAATAAAATACGGAAACTCCTTAAAATCTGAGAAGCTTGTTTTGTGCTTCGGTTAGAGACCTCCGTCAAAGGCCAGGTGCTGGAAGCTGATCCATGGAAGGAAGCTCATTTTTGTAGTGTGCTCGCTTCTGAGATGTCTGGTCCTAGATTTTATTGGTTCACGAGTTATCAAGTGACCACTATATTCGTCATGGGTGTGCGTCTGTCTGTCTGTCTGTCTGTCTGCAGCATAACTACCCGAGGATATCATCTGATCTTGATGAAACTTGGGTGGGAGGTTGATATCATGATCTAGTTGTGTCCTGCCTCGAGTGGGCGTATTGTGCCCATTGTGGGCGGAGCCACGCCCAAAAAAGATGTCTTTTTAGGGGGTAATCGAGTTCAAGCTACATCTTCTCCGAGGGAGTTGGTGGAATCTGACAGGGGTTTCGGTATTTGGTTAGGCCAATGTCGTGTGTCTAGCCCCACGGAGCTCGATTTTTCATTTTCGCCCCAAGGTCAAGGTCACAAGGTCACGAAATTTAGAAAAGTCGATTTTTGATGGTTTTATTACATTGTTCGCTTCCTGAAAGGGTGAAATGTCGTACATGATCTTATATTATCACATACATCATGAAATACAAGTTTTCCAACAAATTTCAGAATCTTAGACCTTCGACCTTTGAAGGTCACAAAGGTCAAATTTTCAAAGTTGTCGGAATCGAACCGAATTTTCGGTATTGTGTAGCTAACTAACCTTATAACTGATCATGGTCCCGATTTGATGCATCAATTGTCGATGATCGTGACGATCGTGACGATCGACTTGATAGTTCGTCCTTTGTCATTGAATACCGCTCGCTCGTGAACCATCGTCGTCTCCTGACGTGTCTAATTTGGATTTAAATCCTACTAAAAATCTTGTCCCAGTGCAGTTCAGTCCGGATACGCTGCATCTTGGAATATGCCATTGCGTGAATTCAGCTTTCCCATCTGCATTTGGGCTGGGGACGTACAAATTTTAATGGCGTCTTGAAAAGAGGAGGCCACTGTGTGTCGGTACTCTGGATAAATTATCTGCTTGGATATTAAATAACTTTAGGTGGGTTGACGTAGCCTGTCGTCCTTCCGAGGTTGGAAAAATGTGTACCAGCTTACCAGTATCAGCTGGGGCAGTGCATAGTGGTACAGCCTCCCTTCCACAAATGATGGAACTGGCAGCCACAAGCTTCATGCAAAACAACAAGTACTTGAACAACTTGCTGAACACTATGAAACTTTTTCTTTAGTTATTTGATGGCACATTACTTTGAAACTACACTGGTGCACACTTTATTGCTTTGTGGTGGGTTTCTGAAAAAATATTTCCGAATGAACCACCGCCCGGTATTTATCGTCTGGTTTCATGGTGAACGGTGTTTTTGGTGTGACTGTCCCCACTTGTGCTCTGACTCACAGCATTTCTTGATAACATCTAACCACAGAATGGCCTCCAAGAGTCCAACAGTGTTACCAAATGCCCAGCCCAAACAAGCGGCCATGCTGAAGATCCCCGCCACACCTCCTGGGCACTCCCCACGCTCATCGCCTCAGCCCCCTACGCTTGCTGTCCTGCCCGTGCAAGCAGTTATGGTGGATAAGCAAGCACATGCAAGTCCTATGGAACCGATGACCCAGCGAGATGTAACGAAGTCGTCAGCTTTGGAACAGGAGCAACCTGTATCTGGCAGTATGGAGAGTCATGTCGGCTTCTTGACAGCAGTCGGAAGAGCGCCCTGCTTGCCTAACGGACAGGATCGACATATGCAACACACATTGGAACTCTCCAATCGTTTGGTGACACTTGAGGTGTGTTAGTGGAATGGCTACTGAATGGTTATGGGAGTGCGGATGTGGTTCAAGTGTCTATTATGGACTCACACATCTCTAGTGTTAAAGATTAAGGGGTCGGGGTCCTCGAGGCTAGAGGTATCGTCCCCATATACAGCGATGGGGTGACATTTGCTGATTGATAAAACTTGCTGTTCTTGAATTTTATCAACCAACTTATCTTGAACCTGTGCAAGTTTTTCAAAGTTCCTCTAAGTTTCTATAGTTTATCTTGACCAGTGTTGAAAAAAAACAAAAAATCTTGACCTTGAATCTTGAATCTTGACCAAAAAAAATCTTGAAAAAAAAAATCTTGACCAGTGTTGTACTTATGGTCAAAGTTGTCGAGCTTTGCAGTAACTAATAGTCAGGTTGACTATGTTAACAAATATAATTTCGTTCAAAATGTTGTGAGATTAGCAAACCTGTTCATTTTTGGAATCATCAGAGCATGGAGAATCCGAAAATCAATGATGGCATTTGCACAGACACCTGCATGGCCGCCATTTTTGATTTTCAAAATGGCCGCCATAAAATACATATTTTGCGCTATCTCCACTTCTCGTCAACCTAGAAACTTCATTAAATATGCTAATCCTATGTTTTCTGGGTCAAGAAATCCAATAAAGGCCTCAAAATAGTGCTCAGGATTATAGAAAAGCAACAAACAAAGGTAGTTGAAAACCATTATCTTTATATTTGTGATATAACTGTATTACATAATACATGATATTGCAAGTCCTTTGAAGTTATAGGTTGTTATAGGAAGTTATAGGTATGGGTTTATAAAGCAAGAAAGCAGCCTTGTTAGTATCAGATTGAACTATAAGTCCTATACACAGGATCTACTAGGTCTATACCGTTCAGGAATATGCTTTTACAGATCTTCATCACTGTCCTGAGTGTCATTTTCGCGAAGGTGTCTACACCAAATGCCAACATTAATTTTTGGATTCCTCATGCTCTGAATATTCCAAAAATGTATAATTTTGCTAATCTCCAAAATTTTTGAACGAAAAAACATAGTGAACCTGACATGATAGTAGGCACATGGGGAGATAACGAAGTTGAGCCTTGACATTTGGAGATTAAACGAAAGAGCCAATGGTTTAACAGCTTTACATGATAGTTGTTATCTCCAGGAGTTGGAGGATGAGTTGGAGGCACGACGGCGAAGCCACAATCGTTTTACGGAGCAAGACTTTGATCGTGCGGTGCAAGAGGCTGCGGATACCATGTCCTACCTGTCTCCGGATGGGCGAACCCGTCCGGTACATTCTCCAAGGGCTGAGAGATCAGCAAGTCCCAAGTTCAGTGAGAATCGACATGAAGAGCTTGTAAAGGAGTCGCCTGGTGAGTGTTTAAAATTGAAATCTATGTCTCAGATTCAAATACAAATTTGGTTCGGAAGTTGCATCATCGTTGAGGTGTCACTATGCCATATGCCAATGATGCATTGCTGCCCTAGATTAGGGTAGGAATTTGGAACCATGCAGGTACTAAATCTCACAAAGGAGGACAAAACGTAAGATAAATGTACCTCCCTTGGCACCATTTCTCAAACACCGAGTTATCCAGGAATTTTCCAGGTATGAGACCTCACAAAGCATTACACAGCACAAGATAAAATCAAACTACACAAGGTAACTGGTTAATGTAAGATAAATCATCCTGCCACTTTATAGGGAGACTGCGGGTGCTCCAACACTTTGATCGACATGGAATGTGCTGGGTACATGGAAGAGAGATCATCTTGAGCGATGTCTCTCTTCCGTTAGCACACTGCTTGCTAACTGTGTTTACTATAGATAAAAGTATTACATGATCTTGGTGAGAGCTCACCCAGCAGTACCTTGGTAAGAGCTGACCTATGGGTGATAAAGTTACAGAGCTGGATTAAAATACAGCATTTGTAAAGGAAACGGGAAGGTAAATGACAAAGCAGCAACAACTATGGGGGATGCCTCTTCACGGTGGTTGTACCTGGGGTATACCCTCCTGGATGTGGTGGATCTCTGGGTCGCTCCTGCGAGATCGATCGGCTGTCTCCATGCCACGGGCTTGTTCGAGAGAACTGTCTGGGGCCATACAACAGCAACAACAACAAAGCAGCATGCTAATTTTCTTTTTCTTGACAGGAGCCTGGCACATTGAGCAGGGTAGCACTGACAGTGGAACCACCTTTGGAGGCCATTTTTCACCACAGAGCAGGAGTTGGCCTTTTTCGGGCACCTTGGTCCCCTTTTTGAAGCAATGTTTTTTGGCCGGATGCCCTTCCTGCCTCCAACCCTGTTAGTCGCCTCTTGCGACACACAGGGAATTACCAGTGAACTGGTACTCAATTTGCCGACCCCGGAAGGATGACAGGCTGAATCAACCCCCCTGGCGTTAATTCAGCGAGTGACCGGGATTCTAACCCAGGGTCCCAGGATCCCAAGCCGGCACCCTAACCGCTAAGCCAATACCAGGCATTTAGCACTGACAGTTGGATAAACATTAACTGAATGAACGGACAGGAAAAGAGGAGGGGAGGAAACTCTGAAACTAGAAAGTAAGAGGAAAGAAAGATGAATGTGTGTAAAAAGATCAAAAGATCATGCCTCAGAATTGGGGGAGACAAGAGATGGTGGCAAACTGTTTCCGTGAAGCCTGGGAGGGAAGAATGAGAGATCGGCCGCTGGAAGGTCGGTCCATACATATATGGGAGAAGAGAGGAATAAAAGAGTTGCGGTGTGAGGTCAGGATTGGATTTTGGTAATTTAACCAGGAGGGGGTTGCAGGAAGAACACGTGTATCCTCGAGTACATAGGGGAGTCGGAGGACTGAGATGACAGAGAATAGACGATAGACAACAGATCACATGATTGTGAAAGTCAACATCTCTCTGGTTATTCTCAGAAAGCTGCCTCAACGTGAGTCTGCAGTTCACTCAGGAAGATTGGCAGGGACTACAAGCATCCATTTCTCTACAGGACTGGTCTTCCATATCTACTGTCCCTGATGTTCACGCAACCAGGGAATTGTTCCACAAAAATCTGGTCTCTCTCATGCACAGATTCAAAAACATCTCTTCTTCAATTATCCTACCTTTCTTCCCACCCATGTTACACTGAATCCTGTGGTGAGGCAGTTGCTCTGAAACAACTTGTGTTCTGTTCCTGGAAGGCAACTGTGACCGCAGGCAATCTCAGGTCATTCTAAAAATCCCACAACAACTGCGTCACTTGTCTTTTTAAATAAACTTTGAGCTGCGATGAAAAAATAAATGGTGCACAGTTTTGTCCAAATCCTTTTTTCTTAATGTTCTCCAGAGGACCCTACAAGCAAAAAGAGCGAGCCATCACCAGTGATCTTAGAAGGTCAGACTACCACCATGGAAACTGATGGCCATGAGGGTACTGATGGTGCCCCTGACCCTCCACAGCGTTCTTCTGCCTTTTCTTTTGGTTTAACGACCGGCCGTTCTGGGGAGGTTATCCTCACAAGTCGTAAGGATTCGCAACGACCACCGTCTTCACCGGTAAGGATTCAAGAGACAGAATTTGCCTACCATAATATTTCCACTGCCTTTTGCCATGTTGTTTCTCTGCAAATTACTGCCAAAAAGTCCATCTTTGGTGTAAGACAGTTTTGTACAAAGCAAGATATTCTGTTTGGATCAAATTTTCCTTGCAAATGTTACAGGTTCTTTGAGGGGCAATGTTAAGCACTACAACCTGTGATGTGTTTGTATGTGTGAATTGTTCAGCAACCCAAGAATGAGCCAGAGTCTCCCAGCATCCCACAGGAACAGAGACCGGCATCACCGCCCACTGTGTCAGCCTCGGCCATAGAAAGTGAGGACGACGAAGAGGAAGAAAATCGCATCCTTGCTGAGTTACAGGTATTGTACACCGCTCCTTTCCTATTCCATCTCCAGGTGCTGAAAGGGAGTACTCAATCTTCACTCCATTTGTTGTTTGTTTGCCGGGTGATATCTCGGATCAGGCATCCTTTGAGCTAGGAAGCTGAAAGTTTGGCACAATAGTGAGCATGTGCTTTGGCAAAAACCTTGTTTTTCTTTTTTTGATTAGTCATTTAATTGATTAATTGCTTAATTATTATCGATTTATTAAGTACATATTTATTAACTTTCTCATCTGGGCAATATCTCAGGCACCTTTTGAGCGAGGAAGCTGATATTTGGACACGACAGTGACCAAGTGATTTGTCTATGAAGGGTATTTTTGATTTATTGATGAATAAATTAATCGATTAATTATTTAATTAATTGGTTTTCAAAAAGTTACAGGTTTGGATGAAGCGGTGGTGGTTTTGGTATGCTTTTAGCCAATTGGTTTAGAAATTATTTCTTTTACCATTATTATTTATTTATTTTCATTATGCAGTTAATCAATCATTATTGTACACCACTCCCTCCCGATCCCGTCTCCATGTGCTGCACTGCAGCATTGCCCGGCGCCGAAGGAGCCCCAGCAACGTCACGCGCTGGAGGATACGTTATTTATTTATTTGGCATGGGGACGGCGTACTTTGAATATAGCCCTACTTGTTGTAGGTTTTTTTCACTATCTATTTAACTTACAAACTGCAGCTTAGTGAGCGTTGGATGTATGAGATTGTGATCTGGAAATATAGTGGTTATTGCAGTGGTGCGGCATGTAAAGTGAAATTGAGAACTGGCGTGTGCCCGTGTGAGTTGGAGGAGAAAAAGCAAATTGTTTTGTTTGGTGTGGGAGAGTTTTGAGCAGCTGACGAAGAGCTGTGATTATGTTCTACAGGTATTTCAACTCAGCACCAATGTGGCTAGAAACTCAGATGTGGTAATTGCCGACCGAAGTGAAACCCCGGTTGCAGACATCCTTCCTGACAACACAGATGGGACCATAAGCTGGAAGGTATGGTTGTTCATTTATACTTATCTGCAACTCCTTAAAACTCCACCTTACACATCGAATTCATGCTGTAAATACTAATTGTTAAAAACCCAAAAATTCTTAGAACCATCTCATGACAACCCATTTATTATTTCTACTCATTGCATTTTCCAGCATCAAATTTGTTTCCAGTTTGAACATGAACTGTTAACCCAATTACAGGTTCTGCTTTGATATTTTTGTATCTACACAGTATAATTTGCTTGAGTGTGGATGCATACATAGGATTGTCTTCCCGCCAGTGAATTTTGCTTCCCTCACAATTAATAATAACTTCCCGGCACCCAGAAATACAAATTCCATCCTGGCTCAAACAACCTCGTCACATTCAACCACACAATGACCCACGCCCCTTCTCATCTCAAATAAAGTAAAAAAACAATGTTCCCTCAAATTAAATGTCGAGAACATTCCTCCCCGGGCAAAAAACATTCCAGGAAATCTTCTCCGGGAATTGAAATTTCCTCTGATCTCTACTGGAAGCTCTATATTGTAACTATTGCCAGAAAGGCTTCCCCGAAATGAGGATTTATTTTCCGATCCAAAAAAATACTTTATTTCCAACTATTGACTCTTTATAGCCTGGTGTTGGCTTAGCTGTTAGGGTGCCGGCTTGGGATCCTAGGATCTTGGGTTCGAATCCCAGACGATTGCTGAATTTACACCAGGGGGGTTGACTCAGCCTGTCATCCTTCCGAGGTCGGCAAATTGAGTACCAGTTCACTGGTAATTCCCTGTGTGTCGCAATGCACCACTCAAACAAAGACACATTCATGCAAAACCACACCCACTCCTGCAACACACACACACACATACACACACACACACACACACACACCATTCACACACCATTCACACACCATTCACACACCATTCACACATCTCCATTTCTCTTCCGGGCTCAGTCACTACCCCTTTAGACTGAAATGAACCACCTCCCACAACCTCAACCTACACCGTTCGACGTGCCTCCATAAACTTCCTCCATATCCAAAGTGAGCCTTTCAAGGCAACCTGGGCCACTTTGTCACACATCATCCTCCTTTCTGCCCCAAACACTCCAAGCCGAGCAAGAAATGCAGTTTCTTGTCCTACGAATTATATCCCCCCCATCCCCTACATATATAGATATATAGTGGTTTTTTTGGTGGGGGTGAGGGGTGAGCGCAAGTCACTGAACCCCTTTGGGAACTCTTAACATAACTGCGGAAAGGTTAGCTGAGTTAATATTTTTATTGTAAAAGGCCATGTATATCATTATATCAGTATATCATTGGACTGCTGTTCGTAGTCAAATCCAGGTATCTCACCAGCTAAACATAAGTTTCCTCAGTCGTATCCATCGTCTTTCATGAACCATCATTTCGCAGCTGGATGGGAAATAATTACCATTGAGAGAAGAGGAAAAAGAGGGAGAACAGGTAAACTGGAAGGTGGTAGGATAAAAGTCATCAAATATGTAGATGATGCCACATGTCAAAGAAAATCCTCAAGCAATCGTTGAATACATTTTTGTTTTTAATATAAGTTACAGTCTGTTATAAAAGTCTGAGTCCACTTAAATCAATGCCAAGCTTTCTCGTACCACGGTTTCAAACAGTAATTTATAACAACCCCGAATATATTTATTCATAATTATTATAGTTATCATTGACTGACACTTTGTCTTGACAGAATAAATGTAGGGTGAATACATTTGTGAGAGATACAATTTATGTGTGCAGTCTGACTATGCTCTGGAGTTTATTACACTGTTGGGAAAATATTGACCCAACTATATTCCATAAAATAATTGAAACCATGCCAAATCGAGTTCAGTTGATTCTCAACAGAAAAGGGGGTCACACTGATTATTATCCCCACACTTTTTGAAAAAACGGGGGGATATTGTAATCGGCTCCGTCTGTCTGTCTGACACGCTATCCCCTCCTAAACAATTGTACAGAAATTCACTGAACTTTGTAGATATAATCAGCACATGACACGAAGGTGCAAGAGCAGTGTAATTTTGGCTCTGCCCCCTGGGATGGGTGAGAAGGTCAAATACAGAAAAATGCAATTACGGGTACATTTTTACATATTTTTAAATGGAACTTTGTACTGTATATGCAATCAACATTGAGGGACACATGTCATGTGTAATGATGGTTTTGAATTTGTCCCCCGGGTCATGCCTCAAGGGGTGGGGATTTGGGGTCACAGGAGTCAAAATGGAAAAGAATAACTAATAATCTGATATTGGGTCAATCCTGGCGGAACTTTTTGCCATTTTTCAATTTTGCTTTAGGTGGCAAGCATGGGTATTTGCGATGAAGGCCCATCGACTTCACTCCAGTGAAATATATGTTAAATATATGTGTAACATATAAAAATGGAGAAATTTAATTTTGCTCTTCCATTTCTCCATCACCTGTACGCCCCATAAATTCCCTTCTGCTTTGTCTGTTCTTATGCTGTTTGTAATCTGAAAAAAATTGAGATTGGGAGAGTGTGATGTAGACATAATGGACAATTAATTTTTTTAAGCAATTGTTCTGATGCTGGCTGCTGAAGCAACATTTCCGTAGGTATCTGCTTTTCATGGAAGAATGCAAGACAGAGAGGAGCCTGCTTACTGTTATCGCTTCTGCTCCTGCCTTAAAAGCCAAAACACTCTTTTTTGGTTGTTGTTTTGTTTTGTTTGGTTTACAGAGTCGAGGCTCGTGTAAGAGCTAACACATTAAACATGAAAACATGCACGGACACATAAAACATACAATAAGGGAGTGGGAGACAAGAGGGGGAGAGAGAGGGAAGCACACAAGTACAACAACAGTAGAGAACAGGGACGTCGGTAGATCTGTGGAGGGAGATGGCTGGGGGGAGGGTACACGGTATAAAGCAAACGAACACTACTAGAAATTTCAGGAAAGAAGTTGGAGATTGAAAGAGATGGATTTGGGGTGTTTTAACGGGGGTAGAAAAGATCAAGGTTTTGGATGGGGGAAGATAGGAGATGGTGGTGAACACCTGTTTTAAAGACCTGGAGGGAGGAGTGGGATTGAAGAGTGTGTGGGAGATTGTTCCAGAGGTGGGCGAAAAGAGGAATGAAAGAGTAAAGGTGAGCAGAGACTCTTGATTTTGGCAGTTTCATCAGAAGAGGGTTTCTGGCAGATCTTGGGCATCCTGCAGGAAAATTTGGGGGACACAGCACAGACAGAGCAGGGGGACCTAGGCCGGAGAGGAGTCGGTAGAAGACAGAAAGACCACCAACCTGTCTGCGGTGAGAGAGTGAAAGGCCCTTTGAATCAGCTTCATCGCGTGAGGTTCCAATGATTCTGAAAGCTTTGGTTTCAACCGCGTGAAGCCGAGCTAGGTGTGAGGCAGGAGCACCAGTCCAGAGGGGAGAGCAGTACTCCATTGAGCAGCGGATGAAAGTTTGTATGTGGTGAGGAGCTCAGAAGTGCCCAGAAAGGACTTTGCATGACGGAGGATGTCCAGACGGCGATTGGCTTTGGAGGCCAGCTTGGAAATGTGGTTTTCCCAGGAAAAAAGGGTTAAAAGCTTGTCTTTCATGTAAACGTGTCCTGAAATCTCTTCTTTTTTTTCTCCTGTACACCATTTTCATCCTGAAGTTTTACCCTGTGCAAGAAGAAAACCCAACATAAAACCATTATTATTTCGGCGTTGATACAAAGATTCAAAAAGCTATACGAACAAGTCCTGCAAAATGGAAGGGTTTTGAAAGTGTCAAGAAGTCTATTTGTGTTCTACAGTGTTCATGTATATAATTAAATTGGAATAA